>NW_028125648.1:0-284959 GCF_965194825.1 Balaenoptera physalus
TTCATGGCTGAGTGATATTCCATTGTACATAAGGACCACAACTTTTTTATCCATTTTTCGCTTTCCTGGGATATTTAAGGTGGAAGGAAGTGGAGGTCCTTGTCAACAGAGCAGCCCTAAACTTTGGGGTGCTTGTGTCTTGCTGATTTTCAATTTTCCCGCTTTATCCCCCCATGCGTGGAAGTGCCCTATGCTCTCTAAGCTGTGTTTTTTAGATGTTTCAGGACACACCGTACACTTCTCCAGAGTGGCTGTTGGCAATTTACATCCCGCCCAACAGTGTAGCAAGGCTCCCATTTCTCCATGGCCTGTCCTGCATTTCTGGTTTTGACACTTTTTTCAGCATGGCCCTTTTGACCGATGGGAAGCGAGACTTCTTTGTCGCGCTGATTTGCCTTTCCAGGTTGCTTGGTTGGCCAAAAAGGGCGTATGCGTTTTTTCCTGAATATATTCAGGAAAAAACGCATACGCCCTTTTTGGCCAAGGGCATCATTGTCAACGTTTTGCCGCTTTTCATGTGCTTTAAAGGCGATTCGAATCTACCTCCTGAAATCTGTTTCCTGCAATTCTGCCTTGATTTCAAATCCTCTTCTTTGCCTTCCCTCAATATATTTGTGGACGAGAGTTATCATTTATAACTCTGCAGGTTTGTGAATTGCAGTGCCCTGAAGCTCCATTTTACAAGTCGCTTTTTTGGGAGCCGGCCGCAAAAGCGCAGGATGGCTTCAGGCCCTGTTCTGGTTCCGGGGGGCAGGCTGAGCCTGTGGTTAATTCTTCTTCCTGATGGGAAAATAGAGTGACCTGTGCCTGTCCCAACACCAAGAGCTAGTCTCTCATTGGTTCCCCGTCTTCCCGTTCATCCTCAGGACAAATTGCAACCTGTACGGAACAGGAGGTTAAAGGTGCTGATGCTCCAAGTAGGGAGATTGCTAGTAAAGTGGCTGGAATGGCGAACCCGAGCACAAGGAGATGAGAAATGAGGTGCGTTTTAGAAACCTTTCCCCATCACACGGTGTACCATCTTCTGGGTTTCTCATGCATGTTTTCGATGTAGGAAGATGCCCTTGAACCTGGAGATTTGGGACCCATGCGATGGGTCGCACGCAGTATTACTTTAAAGGGTCTGCGTTTGCTCACCCAACCTCACCAAACCTCTCAGCCCCAAGAGTGTCCACCCTTATGTCTCATCCAGCTGTGGGTCTAGATATGGTCAATCCAGGTTGCATCACAGCCCCTGAACGAATTGTGTAAGAATTTCTCTCTCTTTCCCTGTCTTTGTTTCATGGGTTTTTAAAAGTAATTTCTTTTTATAATGGGGTTTAGCTGCTTTTCACGGCTGTGTTTAGGCCGCTTTACACCCACTTGACACACTAACAGAGAGATATCAATACATAGGTTTTAAGATTATTACTGGTCAGATATATTCTTGTGCGGTGAATCGGGCGTGTTGAGTCCAGTTCTCTGAGCAAGGAGTAGGTCTTGTCTATTCCATATTGGGTTTATGGAACGGTATCTGAGCTAATTTGAAACTCTTGTTTTATGTATCGCCCCACCTCACCTTTCCCGTTAAGCAGCCATAGTGTGTTTTCTGCATGTGTGAATCTGTTCTGTTTTGTAATTCAGTTCAAGTGTAACGGTTTTTACATTCCCTCTATAAGTGACACCTTATGAGAAGTGTCCTTTTCTGTGTGACTTATTTCACTTAGAATCGTCTTACCTAAATCCACTCATCATGCTGCTACTAGCCTTATGACATTGATTTCATGGCTGAGTGATATTCCATTGTACATAAGGACCACAACTTTTTTATCCATTTATCGGTTTCCTGGGATATTTAAGGTGGAAGGAAGTGGAGGTCCTTGTCAACAGAGCAGCCCTAAACTTTGGGGTGCTTGTGTCTTGCTGATTTTCAGTTTTCCCGCTTTATCCCCCCATGCGTGGAAGTGCCCTATGCTCTCTAAGCTGTGTTTTTTAGATGTTTCAGGACACACCGTACACTTCTCCAGAGTGGCTGTTGGCAATTTACATCCCGCCCATCAGTGTAGCAAGGCTCCCATTTCTCCATGGCCTGTCCTGCATTTCTGGTTTTGACACTTTTTTCAGCATGGCCCTTTTGACCGATGGGAAGCGAGACTTCTTTGTCGCGCTGATTTGCCTTTCCAGGTTGCTTGGTTGGCCAAAAAGGGCGTATGCGTTTTTTCCTGAATATATTCAGGAAAAAACGCATACGCCCTTTTTGGCCAAGGGCATCATTGTCAACGTTTTGCCGCTTTTCATGTGCTTTAAAGGCGATTCGAATCTACCTCCTGAAATCTGTTTCCTGCAATTCTGCCTTGATTTCAAATCCTCTTCTTTGCCTTCCCTCAATATATTTGTGGACGAGAGTTATCATTTATAACTCTGCAGGTTTGTGAATTGCAGTGCCCTGAAGCTCCATTTTACAAGTCGCTTTTTTGGGAGCCGGCCGCAAAAGCGCAGGATGGCTTCAGGCCCTGTTCTGGTTCCGGGGGGCAGGCTGAGCCTGTGGTTAATTCTTCTTCCTGATGGGAAAATAGAGTGACCTGTGCCTGTCCCAACACCAAGAGCTAGTCTCTCATTGGTTCCCCGTCTTCCCGTTCATCCTCAGGACAAATTGCAACCTGTACGGAACAGGAGGTTAAAGGTGCTGATGCTCCAAGTAGGGAGATTGCTAGTAAAGTGGCTGGAATGGCGAACCCGAGCACAAGGAGATGAGAAATGAGGTGCGTTTTAGAAACCTTTCCCCATCACACGGTGTACCATCTTCTGGGTTTCTCATGCATGTTTTCGATGTAGGAAGATGCCCTTGAACCTGGAGATTTGGGACCCATGCGATGGGTAGCACGCAGTATTACTTTAAAGGGTCTGCGTTTGCTCACCCAACCTCACCAAACCTCTCAGCCCCAAGAGTGTCCACCCTTATGTCTCATCCAGCTGTGGGTCTAGATATGGTCAATCCAGGTTGCATCACAGCCCCTGAACGAATTGTGTAAGAATTTCTCTCTCTTTCCCTGTCTTTGTTTCATGGGTTTTTAAAAGTAATTTCTTTTTATAATGGGGTTTAGCTGCTTTTCACGGCTGTGTTTAGGCCGCTTTACACCCACTTGACACACTAACAGAGAGATATCAATACATAGGTTTTAAGATTATTACTAGTCAGATATATTCTTGTGCGGTGAATCGGGCGTGTTGAGTCCAGTTCTCTGAGCAAGGAGTAGGTCTTGTCTATTCCATATTGGGTTTATGGAACGGTATCTGAGCTAATTTGAAACTCTTGTTTTATGTATCGCCCCACCTCACCTTTCCCGTTAAGCAGCCATAGTGTGTTTTCTGCATGTGTGACTCTGTTCTGTTTTGTAATTCAGTTCAAGTGTAACGGTTTTTACATTCCCTCTATAAGTGACACCTTATGAGAAGTGTCCTTTTCTGTGTGACTTATTTCACTTAGAATCGTCTTACCTAAATCCACTCATCATGCTGCTACTAGCCTTATGAGATTGATTTCATGGCTGAGTGATATTCCATTGTACATAAGGACCACAACTTTTTTATCCATTTTTCGCTTTCCTGGGATATTTAAGGTGGAAGGAAGTGGAGGTCCTTGTCAACAGAGCAGCCCTAAACTTTGGGGTGCTTGTGTCTTGCTGATTTTCAATTTTCCCGCTTTATCCCCCCATGCGTGGAAGTGCCCTATGCTCTCTAAGCTGTGTTTTTTAGATGTTTCAGGACACACCGTACACTTCTCCAGAGTGGCTGTTGGCAATTTACATCCCGCCCATCAGTGTAGCAAGGCTCCCATTTCTCCATGGCCTGTCCTGCATTTCTGGTTTTGACACTTTTTTCAGCATGGCCCTTTTGACCGATGGGAAGCGAGACTTCTTTGTCGCGCTGATTTGCCTTTCCAGGTTGCTTGGTTGGCCAAAAAGGGCGTATGCGTTTTTTCCTGAATATATTCAGGAAAAAACGCATACGCCCTTTTTGGCCAAGGGCATCATTGTCAACGTTTTGCCGCTTTTCATGTGCTTTAAAGGCGATTCGAATCTACCTCCTGAAATCTGTTTCCTGCAATTCTGCCTTGATTTCAAATCCTCTTCTTTGCCTTCCCTCAATATATTTGTGGACGAGAGTTATCATTTATAACTCTGCAGGTTTGTGAATTGCAGTGCCCTGAAGCTCCATTTTACAAGTCGCTTTTTTGGGAGCCGGCCGCAAAAGCGCAGGATGGCTTCAGGCCCTGTTCTGGTTCCGGGGGGCAGGCTGAGCCTGTGGTTAATTCTTCTTCCTGATGGGAAAATAGAGTGACCTGTGCCTGTCCCAACACCAAGAGCTAGTCTCTCATTGGTTCCCCGTCTTCCCGTTCATCCTCAGGACAAATTGCAACCTGTACGGAACAGGAGGTTAAAGGTGCCGATGCTCCAAGTAGGGAGATTGCTAGTAAAGTGGCTGGAATGGCGAACCCGAGCACAAGGAGATGAGAAATGAGGTGCGTTTTAGAAACCTTTCCCCATCACACGGTGTACCATCTTCTGGGTTTCTCATGCATGTTTTCGATGTAGGAAGATGCCCTTGAACCTGGAGATTTGGGACCCATGCGATGGGTCGCACGCAGTATTACTTTAAAGGGTCTGCGTTTGCTCACCCAACCTCACCAAACCTCTCAGCCCCAAGAGTGTCCACCCTTATGTCTCATCCAGCTGTGGGTCTAGATATGGTCAATCCAGGTTGCATCACAGCCCCTGAACGAATTGTGTAAGAATTTCTCTCTCTTTCCCTGTCTTTGTTTCATGGGTTTTTAAAAGTAATTTCTTTTTATAATGGGGTTTAGCTGCTTTTCACGGCTGTGTTTAGGCCGCTTTACACCCACTTGACACACTAACAGAGAGATATCAATACATAGGTTTTAAGATTATTACTGGTCAGATATATTCTTGTGCGGTGAATCGGGCATGTTGAGTCCAGTTCTCTGAGCAAGGAGTAGGTCTTGTCTATTCCATATTGGGTTTATGGAACGGTATCTGAGCTAATTTGAAACTCTTGTTTTATGTATCACCCCACCTCACCTTTCCCGTTAAGCAGCCATAGTGTGTTTTCTGCATGTGTGACTCTGTTCTGTTTTGTAATTCATTTCAAGTGTAACGGTTTTTACATTCCCTCTATAAGTGACACCTTATGAGAAGTGTCCTTTTCTGTGTGACTTATTTCACTTAGAATCGTCTTACCTAAATCCACTCATCATGCTGCTACTAGCCTTATGACATTGATTTCATGGCTGAGTGATATTCCATTGTACATAAGGACCACAACTTTTTTATCCATTTTTCGCTTTCCTGGGATATTTAAGGTGGAAGGAAGTGGAGGTCCTTGTCAACAGAGCAGCCCTAAACTTTGGGGTGCTTGTGTCTTGCTGATTTTCAATTTTCCCGCTTTATCCCCCCATGCGTGGAAGTGCCCTATGCTCTCTAAGCTGTGTTTTTTAGATGTTTCAGGACACACCGTACACTTCTCCAGAGTGGCTGTTGGCAATTTACATCCCGCCCATCAGTGTAGCAAGGCTCCCATTTCTCCATGGCCTGTCCTGCATTTCTGGTTTTGACACTTTTTTCAGCATGGCCCTTTTGACCGATGGGAAGCGAGACTTCTTTGTCGCGCTGATTTGCCTTTCCAGGTTGCTTGGTTGGCCAAAAAGGGCGTATGCGTTTTTTCCTGAATATATTCAGGAAAAAACGCATACGCCCTTTTTGGCCAAGGGCATCATTGTCAACGTTTTGCCGCTTTTCATGTGCTTTAAAGGCGATTCGAATCTACCTCCTGAAATCTGTTTCCTGCAATTCTGCCTTGATTTCAAATCCTCTTCTTTGCCTTCCCTCAATATATTTGTGGACGAGAGTTATCATTTATAACTCTGCAGGTTTGTGAATTGCAGTGCCCTGAAGCTCCATTTTACAAGTCGCTTTTTTGGGAGCCGGCCGCAAAAGCGCAGGATGGCTTCAGGCCCTGTTCTGGTTCCGGGGGGCAGGCTGAGCCTGTGGTTAATTCTTCTTCCTGATGGGAAAATAGAGTGACCTGTGCCTGTCCCAACACCAAGAGCTAGTCTCTCATTGGTTCCCCGTCTTCCCGTTCATCCTCAGGACAAATTGCAACCTGTACGGAACAGGAGGTTAAAGGTGCCGATGCTCCAAGTAGGGAGATTGCTAGTAAAGTGGCTGGAATGGCGAACCCGAGCACAAGGAGATGAGAAATGAGGTGCGTTTTAGAAACCTTTCCCCATCACACGGTGTACCATCTTCTGGGTTTCTCATGCATGTTTTCGATGTAGGAAGATGCCCTTGAACCTGGAGATTTGGGACCCATGCGATGGGTCGCACGCAGTATTACTTTAAAGGGTCTGCGTTTGCTCACCCAACCTCACCAAACCTCTCAGCCCCAAGAGTGTCCACCCTTATGTCTCATCCAGCTGTGGGTCTAGATATGGTCAATCCAGGTTGCATCACAGCCCCTGAACGAATTGTGTAAGAATTTCTCTCTCTTTCCCTGTCTTTGTTTCATGGGTTTTTAAAAGTAATTTCTTTTTATAATGGGGTTTAGCTGCTTTTCACGGCTGTGTTTAGGCCGCTTTACACCCACTTGACACACTAACAGAGAGATATCAATACATAGGTTTTAAGATTATTACTGGTCAGATATATTCTTGTGCGGTGAATCGGGCGTGTTGAGTCCAGTTCTCTGAGCAAGGAGTAGGTCTTGTCTATTCCATATTGGGTTTATGGAACGGTATCTGAGCTAATTTGAAACTCTTGTTTTATGTATCACCCCACCTCACCTTTCCCGTTAAGCAGCCATAGTGTGTTTTCTGCATGTGTGACTCTGTTCTGTTTTGTAATTCAGTTCAAGTGTAACGGTTTTTACATTCCCTCTATAAGTGACACCTTATGAGAAGTGTCCTTTTCTGTGTGACTTATTTCACTTAGAATCGTCTTACCTAAATCCACTCATCATGCTGCTACTAGCCTTATGACATTGATTTCATGGCTGAGTGATATTCCATTGTACATAAGGACCACAACTTTTTTATCCATTTTTCGCTTTCCTGGGATATTTAAGGTGGAAGGAAGTGGAGGTCCTTGTCAACAGAGCAGCCCTAAACTTTGGGGTGCTTGTGTCTTGCTGATTTTCAATTTTCCCGCTTTATCCCCCCATGCGTGGAAGTGCCCTAGGCTCTCTAAGCTGTGTTTTTTAGATGTTTCAGGACACACCGTACACTTCTCCAGAGTGGCTGTTGGCAATTTACATCCCGCCCATCAGTGTAGCAAGGCTCCCATTTCTCCATGGCCTGTCCTGCATTTCTGGTTTTGACACTTTTTTCAGCATGGCCCTTTTGACCGATGGGAAGCGAGACTTCTTTGTCGCACTGATTTGCCTTTCCAGGTTGCTTGGTTGGCCAAAAAGGGCGTATGCGTTTTTTCCTGAATATATTCAGGAAAAAACGCATACGCCCTTTTTGGCCAAGGGCATCATTGTCAACGTTTTGCCGCTTTTCATGTGCTTTAAAGGCGATTCGAATCTACCTCCTGAAATCTGTTTCCTGCAATTCTGCCTTGATTTCAAATCCTCTTCTTTGCCTTCCCTCAATATATTTGTGGACGAGAGTTATCATTTATAACTCTGCAGGTTTGTGAATTGCAGTGCCCTGAAGCTCCATTTTACAAGTCGCTTTTTTGGGAGCCGGCCGCAAAAGCGCAGGATGGCTTCAGGCCCTGTTCTGGTTCCGGGGGGCAGGCTGAGCCTGTGGTTAATTCTTCTTCCTGATGGGAAAATAGAGTGACCTGTGCCTGTCCCAACACCAAGAGCTAGTCTCTCATTGGTTCCCCGTCTTCCCGTTCATCCTCAGGACAAATTGCAACCTGTACGGAACAGGAGGTTAAAGGTGCTGATGCTCCAAGTAGGGAGATTGCTAGTAAAGTGGCTGGAATGGCGAACCCGAGCACAAGGAGATGAGAAATGAGGTGCGTTTTAGAAACCTTTCCCCATCACACGGTGTACCATCTTCTGGGTTTCTCATGCATGTTTTCGATGTAGGAAGATGCCCTTGAACCTGGAGATTTGGGACCCATGCGATGGGTCGCACGCAGTATTACTTTAAAGGGTCTGCGTTTGCTCACCCAACCTCACCAAACCTCTCAGCCCCAAGAGTGTCCACCCTTATGTCTCATCCAGCTGTGGGTCTAGATATGGTCAATCCAGGTTGCATCACAGCCCCTGAACGAATTGTGTAAGAATTTCTCTCTCTTTCCCTGTCTTTGTTTCATGGGTTTTTAAAAGTAATTTCTTTTTATAATGGGGTTTAGCTGCTTTTCACGGCTGTGTTTAGGCCGCTTTACACCCACTTGACACACTAACAGAGAGATATCAATACATAGGTTTTAAGATTATTACTGGTCAGATATATTCTTGTGCGGTGAATCGGGCGTGTTGAGTCCAGTTCTCTGAGCAAGGAGTAGGTCTTGTCTATTCCATATTGGGTTTATGGAACGGTATCTGAGCTAATTTGAAACTCTTGTTTTATGTATCACCCCACCTCACCTTTCCCGTTAAGCAGCCATAGTGTGTTTTCTGCATGTGTGACTCTGTTCTGTTTTGTAATTCAGTTCAAGTGTAACGGTTTTTACATTCCCTCTATAAGTGACACCTTATGAGAAGTGTCCTTTTCTGTGTGACTTATTTCACTTAGAATCGTCTTACCTAAATCCACTCATCATGCTGCTACTAGCCTTATGACATTGATTTCATGGCTGAGTGATATTCCATTGTACATAAGGACCACAACTTTTTTATCCATTTTTCGCTTTCCTGGGATATTTAAGGTGGAAGGAAGTGGAGGTCCTTGTCAACAGAGCAGCCCTAAACTTTGGGGTGCTTGTGTCTTGCTGATTTTCAATTTTCCCACTTTATCCCCCCATGCGTGGAAGTGCCCTATGCTCTCTAAGCTGTGTTTTTTAGATGTTTCAGGACACACCGTACACTTCTCCAGAGTGGCTGTTGGCAATTTACATCCCGCCCATCAGTGTAGCAAGGCTCCCATTTCTCCATGGCCTGTCCTGCATTTCTGGTTTTGACACTTTTTTCAGCATGGCCCTTTTGACCGATGGGAAGCGAGACTTCTTTGTCGCGCTGATTTGCCTTTCCAGGTTGCTTGGTTGGCCAAAAAGGGCGTATGCGTTTTTTTCCTGAATATATTCAGGAAAAAACGCATACGCCCTTTTTGGCCAAGGGCATCATTGTCAACGTTTTGCCGCTTTTCATGTGCTTTAAAGGCGATTCGAATCTACCTCCTGAAATCTGTTTCCTGCAATTCTGCCTTGATTTCAAATCCTCTTCTTTGCCTTCCCTCAATATATTTGTGGACGAGAGTTATCATTTATAACTCTGCAGGTTTGTGAATTGCAGTGCCCTGAAGCTCCATTTTACAAGTCGCTTTTTTGGGAGCCGGCCGCAAAAGCGCAGGATGGCTTCAGGCCCTGTTCTGGTTCCGGGGGGCAGGCTGAGCCTGTGGTTAATTCTTCTTCCTGATGGGAAAATAGAGTGTGACCTGTGCCTGTCCCAACACCAAGAGCTAGTCTCTCATTGGTTCCCCGTCTTCCCGTTCATCCTCAGGACAAATTGCAACCTGTACGGAACAGGAGGTTAAAGGTGCTGATGCTCCAAGTAGGGAGATTGCTAGTAAAGTGGCTGGAATGGCGAACCCGAGCACAAGGAGATGAGAAATGAGGTGCGTTTTAGAAACCTTTCCCCATCACACGGTGTACCATCTTCTGGGTTTCTCATGCATGTTTTCGATGTAGGAAGATGCCCTTGAACCTGGAGATTTGGGACCCATGCGATGGGTCGCACGCAGTATTACTTTAAAGGGTCTGCGTTTGCTCACCCAACCTCACCAAACCTCTCAGCCCCAAGAGTGTCCACCCTTATGTCTCATCCAGCTGTGGGTCTAGATATGGTCAATCCAGGTTGCATCACAGCCCCTGAACGAATTGTGTAAGAATTTCTCTCTCTTTCCCTGTCTTTGTTTCATGGGTTTTTAAAAGTAATTTCTTTTTATAATGGGGTTTAGCTGCTTTTCACGGCTGTGTTTAGGCCGCTTTACACCCACTTGACACACTAACAGAGAGATATCAATACATAGGTTTTAAGATTATTACTAGTCAGATATATTCTTGTGCGGTGAATCGGGCGTGTTGAGTCCAGTTCTCTGAGCAAGGAGTAGGTCTTGTCTATTCCATATTGGGTTTATGGAACGGTATCTGAGCTAATTTGAAACTATTGTTTTATGTATCACCCCACCTCACCTTTCCCGTTAAGCAGCCATAGTGTGTTTTCTGCATGTGTGACTCTGTTCTGTTTTGTAATTCAGTTCAAGTGTAACGGATTTTACATTCCCTCTATAAGTGACACCTTATGAGAAGTGTCCTTTTCTGTGTGACTTATTTCACTTAGAATCGTCTTACCTAAATCCACTCATCATGCTGCTACTAGCCTTATGACATTGATTTCATGGCTGAGTGATATTCCATTGTACATAAGGACCACAACTTTTTTATCCATTTTTCGCTTTCCTGGGATATTTAAGGTGGAAGGAAGTGGAGGTCCTTGTCAACAGAGCAGCCCTAAACTTTGGGGTGCTTGTGTCTTGCTGATTTTCAATTTTCCCGCTTTATCCCCCCATGCGTGGAAGTGCCCTATGCTCTCTAAGCTGTGTTTTTTAGATGTTTCAGGACACACCGTACACTTCTCCAGAGTGGCTGTTGGCAATTTACATCCCGCCCATCAGTGCAGCAAGGCTCCCATTTCTCCATGGCCTGTCCTGCATTTCTGGTTTTGACACTTTTTTCAGCATGGCCCTTTTGACCGATGGGAAGCGAGACTTCTTTGTCGCGCTGATTTGCCTTTCCAGGTTGCTTGGTTGGCCAAAAAGGGCGTATGCGTTTTTTCCTGAATATATTCAGGAAAAAACGCATACGCCCTTTTTGGCCAAGGGCATCATTGTAAACGTTTTGCCGCTTTTCATGTGCTTTAAAGGCGATTCGAATCTACCTCCTGAAATCTGTTTCCTGCAATTCTGCCTTGATTTCAAATCCTCTTCTTTGCCTTCCCTCAATATATTTGTGGACGAGAGTTATCATTTATAACTCTGCAGGTTTGTGAATTGCAGTGCCCTGAAGCTCCATTTTACAAGTCGCTTTTTTGGGAGCCGGCCGCAAAAGCGCAGGATGGCTTCAGGCCCTGTTCTGGTTCCGGGGGGCAGGCTGAGCCTGTGGTTAATTCTTCTTCCTGATGGGAAAATAGAGTGTGACCTGTGCCTGTCCCAACACCAAGAGCTAGTCTCTCATTGGTTCCCCGTCTTCCCGTTCATCCTCAGGACAAATTGCAACCTGTACGGAACAGGAGGTTAAAGGTGCTGATGCTCCAAGTAGGGAGATTGCTAGTAAAGTGGCTGGAATGGCGAACCCGAGCACAAGGAGATGAGAAATGAGGTGCGTTTTAGAAACCTTTCCCCATCACACGGTGTACCATCTTCTGGGTTTCTCATGCATGTTTTCGATGTAGGAAGATGCCCTTGAACCTGGAGATTTGGGACCCATGCGATGGGTCGCACGCAGTATTACTTTAAAGGGTCTGCGTTTGCTCACCCAACCTCACCAAACCTCTCAGCCCCAAGAGTGTCCACCCTTATGTCTCATCCAGCTGTGGGTCTAGATATGGTCAATCCAGGTTGCATCACAGCCCCTGAACGAATTGTGTAAGAATTTCTCTCTCTTTCCCTGTCTTTGTTTCATGGGTTTTTAAAAGTAATTTCTTTTTATAATGGGGTTTAGCTGCTTTTCACGGCTGTGTTTAGGCCGCTTTACACCCACTTGACACACTAACAGAGAGATATCAATACATAGGTTTTAAGATTATTACTGGTCAGATATATTCTTGTGCGGTGAATCGGGCGTGTTGAGTCCAGTTCTCTGAGCAAGGAGTAGGTCTTGTCTATTCCATATTGGGTTTATGGAACGGTATCTGAGCTAATTTGAAACTATTGTTTTATGTATCACCCCACCTCACCTTTCCCGTTAAGCAGCCATAGTGTGTTTTCTGCATGTGTGACTCTGTTCTGTTTTGTAATTCAGTTCAAGTGTAACGGATTTTACATTCCCTCTATAAGTGACACCTTATGAGAAGTGTCCTTTTCTGTGTGACTTATTTCACTTAGAATCGTCTTACCTAAATCCACTCATCATGCTGCTACTAGCCTTATGACATTGATTTCATGGCTGAGTGATATTCCATTGTACATAAGGACCACAACTTTTTTATCCATTTTTCGCTTTCCTGGGATATTTAAGGTGGAAGGAAGTGGAGGTCCTTGTCAACAGAGCAGCCCTAAACTTTGGGGTGCTTGTGTCTTGCTGATTTTCAATTTTCCCGCTTTATCCCCCCATGCGTGGAAGTGCCCTATGCTCTCTAAGCTGTGTTTTTTAGATGTTTCAGGACACACCGTACACTTCTCCAGAGTGGCTGTTGGCAATTTACATCCCGCCCATCAGTGTAGCAAGGCTCCCATTTCTCCATGGCCTGTCCTGCATTTCTGGTTTTGACACTTTTTTCAGCATGGCCCTTTTGACCGATGGGAAGCGAGACTTCTTTGTCGCGCTGATTTGCCTTTCCAGGTTGCTTGGTTGGCCAAAAAGGGCGTATGCGTTTTTTCCTGAATATATTCAGGAAAAAACGCATACGCCCTTTTTGGCCAAGGGCATCATTGTCAACGTTTTGCCGCTTTTCATGTGCTTTAAAGGCGATTCGAATCTACCTCCTGAAATCTGTTTCCTGCAATTCTGCCTTGATTTCAAATCCTCTTCTTTGCCTTCCCTCAATATATTTGTGGACGAGAGTTATCATTTATAACTCTGCAGGTTTGTGAATTGCAGTGCCCTGAAGCTTCATTTTACAAGTCGCTTTTTTGGGAGCCGGCCGCAAAAGCGCAGGATGGCTTCAGGCCCTGTTCTGGTTCCGGGGGGCAGGCTGAGCCTGTGGTTAATTCTTCTTCCTGATGGGAAAATAGAGTGTGACCTGTGCCTGTCCCAACACCAAGAGCTAGTCTCTCATTGGTTCCCCGTCTTCCCGTTCATCCTCAGGACAAATTGCAACCTGTACGGAACAGGAGGTTAAAGGTGCTGATGCTCCAAGTAGGGAGATTGCTAGTAAAGTGGCTGGAATGGCGAACCCGAGCACAAGGAGATGAGAAATGAGGTGCGTTTTAGAAACCTTTCCCCATCACACGGTGTACCATCTTCTGGGTTTCTCATGCATGTTTTCGATGTAGGAAGATGCCCTTGAACCTGGAGATTTGGGACCCATGCGATGGGTCGCACGCAGTATTACTTTAAAGGGTCTGCGTTTGCTCACCCAACCTCACCAAACCTCTCAGCCCCAAGAGTGTCCACCCTTATGTCTCATCCAGCTGTGGGTCTAGATATGGTCAATCCAGTTTGCATCACAGCCCCTGAACGAATTGTGTAAGAGTTTCTCTCTCTTTCCCTGTCTTTGTTTCATGGGTTTTTAAAAGTAATTTCTTTTTATAATGGGGTTTAGCTGCTTTTCACGGCTGTGTTTAGGCCGCTTTACACCCACTTGACACACTAACAGAGAGATATCAATACATAGGTTTTAAGATTATTACTGGTCAGATATATTCTTGGGCGGTGAATCGGGCGTGTTGAGTCCAGTTCTCTGAGCAAGGAGTAGGTCTTGTCTATTCCATATTGGGTTTATGGAACGGTATCTGAGCTAATTTGAAACTCTTGTTTTATGTATCACCCCACCTCACCTTTCCCGTTAAGCAGCCATAGTGTGTTTTCTGCATGTGTGACTCTGTTCTGTTTTGTAATTCAGTTCAAGTGTAACGGTTTTTACATTCCCTCTATAAGTGACACCTTATGAGAAGTGTCCTTTTCTGTGTGACTTATTTCACTTAGAATCGTCTTACCTAAATCCACTCATCATGCTGCTACTAGCCTTATGACATTGATTTCATGGCTGAGTGATATTCCATTGTACATAAGGACCACAACTTTTTTATCCATTTTTCGCTTTCCTGGGATATTTAAGGTGGAAGGAAGTGGAGGTCCTTGTCAACAGAGCAGCCCTAAACTTTGGGGTGCTTGTGTCTTGCTGATTTTCAATTTTCCCGCTTTATCCCCCCATGCGTGGAAGTGCCCTATGCTCTCTAAGCTGTGTTTTTTAGATGTTTCAGGACACACCGTACACTTCTCCAGAGTGGCTGTTGGCAATTTACATCCCGCCCATCAGTGTAGCAAGGCTCCCATTTCTCCATGGCCTGTCCTGCATTTCTGGTTTTGACACTTTTTTCAGCATGGCCCTTTTGACCGATGGGAAGCGAGACTTCTTTGTCGCGCTGATTTGCCTTTCCAGGTTGCTTGGTTGGCCAAAAAGGGCGTATGCGTTTTTTCCTGAATATATTCAGGAAAAAACGCATACGCCCTTTTTGGCCAAGGGCATCATTGTCAACGTTTTGCCGCTTTTCATGTGCTTTAAAGGCGATTCGAATCTACCTCCTGAAATCTGTTTCCTGCAATTCTGCCTTGATTTCAAATCCTCTTCTTTGCCTTCCCTCAATATATTTGTGGACGAGAGTTATCATTTATAACTCTGCAGGTTTGTGAATTGCAGTGCCCTGAAGCTTCATTTTACAAGTCGCTTTTTTGGGAGCCGGCCGCAAAAGCGCAGGATGGCTTCAGGCCCTGTTCTGGTTCCGGGGGGCAGGCTGAGCCTGTGGTTAATTCTTCTTCCTGATGGGAAAATAGAGTGTGACCTGTGCCTGTCCCAACACCAAGAGCTAGTCTCTCATTGGTTCCCCGTCTTCCCGTTCATCCTCAGGACAAATTGCAACCTGTACGGAACAGGAGGTTAAAGGTGCTGATGCTCCAAGTAGGGAGATTGCTAGTAAAGTGGCTGGAATGGCGAACCCGAGCACAAGGAGATGAGAAATGAGGTGCGTTTTAGAAACCTTTCCCCATCACACGGTGTACCATCTTCTGGGTTTCTCATGCATGTTTTCGATGTAGGAAGATGCCCTTGAACCTGGAGATTTGGGACCCATGCGATGGGTCGCACGCAGTATTACTTTAAAGGGTCTGCGTTTGCTCACCCAACCTCACCAAACCTCTCAGCCCCAAGAGTGTCCACCCTTATGTCTCATCCAGCTGTGGGTCTAGATATGGTCAATCCAGGTTGCATCACAGCCCCTGAACGAATTGTGTAAGAGTTTCTCTCTCTTTCCCTGTCTTTGTTTCATGGGTTTTTAAAAGTAATTTCTTTTTATAATGGGGTTTAGCTGCTTTTCACGGCTGTGTTTAGGCCGCTTTACACCCACTTGACACACTAACAGAGAGATATCAATACATAGGTTTTAAGATTATTACTGGTCAGATATATTCTTGGGCGGTGAATCGGGCGTGTTGAGTCCAGTTCTCTGAGCAAGGAGTAGGTCTTGTCTATTCCATATTGGGTTTATGGAACGGTATCTGAGCTAATTTGAAACTCTTGTTTTATGTATCACCCCACCTCACCTTTCCCGTTAAGCAGCCATAGTGTGTTTTCTGCATGTGTGACTCTGTTCTGTTTTGTAATTCAGTTCAAGTGTAACGGTTTTTACATTCCCTCTATAAGTGACACCTTATGAGAAGTGTCCTTTTCTGTGTGACTTATTTCACTTAGAATCGTCTTACCTAAATCCACTCATCATGCTGCTACTAGCCTTATGACATTGATTTCATGGCTGAGTGATATTCCATTGTACATAAGGACCACAACTTTTTTATCCATTTTTCGCTTTCCTGGGATATTTAAGGTGGAAGGAAGTGGAGGTCCTTGTCAACAGAGCAGCCCTAAACTTTGGGGTGCTTGTGTCTTGCTGATTTTCAATTTTCCCGCTTTATCCCCCCATGCGTGGAAGTGCCCTATGCTCTCTAAGCTGTGTTTTTTAGATGTTTCAGGACACACCGTACACTTCTCCAGAGTGGCTGTTGGCAATTTACATCCCGCCCATCAGTGTAGCAAGGCTCCCATTTCTCCATGGCCTGTCCTGCATTTCTGGTTTTGACACTTTTTTCAGCATGGCCCTTTTGACCGATGGGAAGCGAGACTTCTTTGTCGCGCTGATTTGCCTTTCCAGGTTGCTTGGTTGGCCAAAAAGGGCGTATGCGTTTTTTCCTGAATATATTCAGGAAAAAACGCATACGCCCTTTTTGGCCAAGGGCATCATTGTCAACGTTTTGCCGCTTTTCATGTGCTTTAAAGGCGATTCGAATCTACCTCCTGAAATCTGTTTCCTGCAATTCTGCCTTGATTTCAAATCCTCTTCTTTGCCTTCCCTCAATATATTTGTGGACGAGAGTTATCATTTATAACTCTGCAGGTTTGTGAATTGCAGTGCCCTGAAGCTTCATTTTACAAGTCGCTTTTTTGGGAGCCGGCCGCAAAAGCGCAGGATGGCTTCAGGCCCTGTTCTGGTTCCGGGGGGCAGGCTGAGCCTGTGGTTAATTCTTCTTCCTGATGGGAAAATAGAGTGTGACCTGTGCCTGTCCCAACACCAAGAGCTAGTCTCTCATTGGTTCCCCGTCTTCCCGTTCATCCTCAGGACAAATTGCAACCTGTACGGAACAGGAGGTTAAAGGTGCTGATGCTCCAAGTAGGGAGATTGCTAGTAAAGTGGCTGGAATGGCGAACCCGAGCACAAGGAGATGAGAAATGAGGTGCGTTTTAGAAACCTTTCCCCATCACACGGTGTACCATCTTCTGGGTTTCTCATGCATGTTTTCGATGTAGGAAGATGCCCTTGAACCTGGAGATTTGGGACCCATGCGATGGGTCGCACGCAGTATTACTTTAAAGGGTCTGCGTTTGCTCACCCAACCTCACCAAACCTCTCAGCCCCAAGAGTGTCCACCCTTATGTCTCATCCAGCTGTGGGTCTAGATATGGTCAATCCAGGTTGCATCACAGCCCCTGAACGAATTGTGTAAGAGTTTCTCTCTCTTTCCCTGTCTTTGTTTCATGGGTTTTTAAAAGTAATTTCTTTTTATAATGGGGTTTAGCTGCTTTTCACGGCTGTGTTTAGGCCGCTTTACACCCACTTGACACACTAACAGAGAGATATCAATACATAGGTTTTAAGATTATTACTGGTCAGATATATTCTTGGGCGGTGAATCGGGCGTGTTGAGTCCAGTTCTCTGAGCAAGGAGTAGGTCTTGTCTATTCCATATTGGGTTTATGGAACGGTATCTGAGCTAATTTGAAACTCTTGTTTTATGTATCACCCCACCTCACCTTTCCCGTTAAGCAGCCATAGTGTGTTTTCTGCATGTGTGACTCTGTTCTGTTTTGTAATTCAGTTCAAGTGTAACGGTTTTTACATTCCCTCTATAAGTGACACCTTATGAGAAGTGTCCTTTTCTGTGTGACTTATTTCACTTAGAATCGTCTTACCTAAATCCACTCATCATGCTGCTACTAGCCTTATGACATTGATTTCATGGCTGAGTGATATTCCATTGTACATAAGGACCACAACTTTTTTATCCATTTTTCGCTTTCCTGGGATATTTAAGGTGGAAGGAAGTGGAGGTCCTTGTCAACAGAGCAGCCCTAAACTTTGGGGTGCTTGTGTCTTGCTGATTTTCAATTTTCCCGCTTTATCCCCCCATGCGTGGAAGTGCCCTATGCTCTCTAAGCTGTGTTTCTTAGATGTTTCAGGACACACCGTACACTTCTCCAGAGTGGCTGTTGGCAATTTACATCCCGCCCATCAGTGTAGCAAGGCTCCCATTTCTCCATGGCCTGTCCTGCATTTCTGGTTTTGACACTTTTTTCAGCATGGCCCTTTTGACCGATGGGAAGCGAGACTTCTTTGTCGCGCTGATTTGCCTTTCCAGGTTGCTTGGTTGGCCAAAAAGGGCGTATGCGTTTTTTCCTGAATATATTCAGGAAAAAACGCATACGCCCTTTTTGGCCAAGGGCATCATTGTCAACGTTTTGCCGCTTTTCATGTGCTTTAAAGGCGATTCGAATCTACCTCCTGAAATCTGTTTCCTGCAATTCTGCCTTGATTTCAAATCCTCTTCTTTGCCTTCCCTCAATATATTTGTGGACGAGAGTTATCATTTATAACTCTGCAGGTTTGTGAATTGCAGTGCCCTGAAGCTTCATTTTACAAGTCGCTTTTTTGGGAGCCGGCCGCAAAAGCGCAGGATGGCTTCAGGCCCTGTTCTGGTTCCGGGGGGCAGGCTGAGCCTGTGGTTAATTCTTCTTCCTGATGGGAAAATAGAGTGTGACCTGTGCCTGTCCCAACACCAAGAGCTAGTCTCTCATTGGTTCCCCGTCTTCCCGTTCATCCTCAGGACAAATTGCAACCTGTACGGAACAGGAGGTTAAAGGTGCTGATGCTCCAAGTAGGGAGATTGCTAGTAAAGTGGCTGGAATGGCGAACCCGAGCACAAGGAGATGAGAAATGAGGTGCGTTTTAGAAACCTTTCCCCATCACACGGTGTACCATCTTCTGGGTTTCTCATGCATGTTTTCGATGTAGGAAGATGCCCTTGAACCTGGAGATTTGGGACCCATGCGATGGGTCGCACGCAGTATTACTTTAAAGGGTCTGCGTTTGCTCACCCAACCTCACCAAACCTCTCAGCCCCAAGAGTGTCCACCCTTATGTCTCATCCAGCTGTGGGTCTAGATATGGTCAATCCAGGTTGCATCACAGCCCCTGAACGAATTGTGTAAGAGTTTCTCTCTCTTTCCCTGTCTTTGTTTCATGGGTTTTTAAAAGTAATTTCTTTTTATAATGGGGTTTAGCTGCTTTTCACGGCTGTGTTTAGGCCGCTTTACACCCACTTGACACACTAACAGAGAGATATCAATACATAGGTTTTAAGATTATTACTGGTCAGATATATTCTTGGGCGGTGAATCGGGCGTGTTGAGTCCAGTTCTCTGAGCAAGGAGTAGGTCTTGTCTATTCCATATTGGGTTTATGGAACGGTATCTGAGCTAATTTGAAACTCTTGTTTTATGTATCACCCCACCTCACCTTTCCCGTTAAGCAGCCATAGTGTGTTTTCTGCATGTGTGACTCTGTTCTGTTTTGTAATTCAGTTCAAGTGTAACGGTTTTTACATTCCCTCTATAAGTGACACCTTATGAGAAGTGTCCTTTTCTGTGTGACTTATTTCACTTAGAATCGTCTTACCTAAATCCACTCATCATGCTGCTACTAGCCTTATGACATTGATTTCATGGCTGAGTGATATTCCATTGTACATAAGGACCACAACTTTTTTATCCATTTTTCGCTTTCCTGGGATATTTAAGGTGGAAGGAAGTGGAGGTCCTTGTCAACAGAGCAGCCCTAAACTTTGGGGTGCTTGTGTCTTGCTGATTTTCAATTTTCCCGCTTTATCCCCCCATGCGTGGAAGTGCCCTATGCTCTCTAAGCTGTGTTTCTTAGATGTTTCAGGACACACCGTACACTTCTCCAGAGTGGCTGTTGGCAATTTACATCCCGCCCATCAGTGTAGCAAGGCTCCCATTTCTCCATGGCCTGTCCTGCATTTCTGGTTTTGACACTTTTTTCAGCATGGCCCTTTTGACCGATGGGAAGCGAGACTTCTTTGTCGCGCTGATTTGCCTTTCCAGGTTGCTTGGTTGGCCAAAAAGGGCGTATGCGTTTTTTCCTGAATATATTCAGGAAAAAACGCATACGCCCTTTTTGGCCAAGGGCATCATTGTCAACGTTTTGCCGCTTTTCATGTGCTTTAAAGGCGATTCGAATCTACCTCCTGAAATCTGTTTCCTGCAATTCTGCCTTGATTTCAAATCCTCTTCTTTGCCTTCCCTCAATATATTTGTGGACGAGAGTTATCATTTATAACTCTGCAGGTTTGTGAATTGCAGTGCCCTGAAGCTTCATTTTACAAGTCGCTTTTTTGGGAGCCGGCCGCAAAAGCGCAGGATGGCTTCAGGCCCTGTTCTGGTTCCGGGGGGCAGGCTGAGCCTGTGGTTAATTCTTCTTCCTGATGGGAAAATAGAGTGTGACCTGTGCCTGTCCCAACACCAAGAGCTAGTCTCTCATTGGTTCCCCGTCTTCCCGTTCATCCTCAGGACAAATTGCAACCTGTACGGAACAGGAGGTTAAAGGTGCTGATGCTCCAAGTAGGGAGATTGCTAGTAAAGTGGCTGGAATGGCGAACCCGAGCACAAGGAGATGAGAAATGAGGTGCGTTTTAGAAACCTTTCCCCATCACACGGTGTACCATCTTCTGGGTTTCTCATGCATGTTTTCGATGTAGGAAGATGCCCTTGAACCTGGAGATTTGGGACCCATGCGATGGGTAGCACGCAGTATTACTTTAAAGGGTCTGCGTTTGCTCACCCAACCTCACCAAACCTCTCAGCCCCAAGAGTGTCCACCCTTATGTCTCATCCAGCTGTGGGTCTAGATATGGTCAATCCAGGTTGCATCACAGCCCCTGAACGAATTGTGTAAGAGTTTCTCTCTCTTTCCCTGTCTTTGTTTCATGGGTTTTTAAAAGTAATTTCTTTTTATAATGGGGTTTAGCTGCTTTTCACGGCTGTGTTTAGGCCGCTTTACACCCACTTGACACACTAACAGAGAGATATCAATACATAGGTTTTAAGATTATTACTGGTCAGATATATTCTTGGGCGGTGAATCGGGCGTGTTGAGTCCAGTTCTCTGAGCAAGGAGTAGGTCTTGTCTATTCCATATTGGGTTTATGGAACGGTATCTGAGCTAATTTGAAACTCTTGTTTTATGTATCACCCCACCTCACCTTTCCCGTTAAGCAGCCATAGTGTGTTTTCTGCATGTGTGACTCTGTTCTGTTTTGTAATTCAGTTCAAGTGTAACGGTTTTTACATTCCCTCTATAAGTGACACCTTATGAGAAGTGTCCTTTTCTGTGTGACTTATTTCACTTAGAATCGTCTTACCTAAATCCACTCATCATGCTGCTACTAGCCTTATGACATTGATTTCATGGCTGAGTGATATTCCATTGTACATAAGGACCACAACTTTTTTATCCATTTTTCGCTTTCCTGGGATATTTAAGGTGGAAGGAAGTGGAGGTCCTTGTCAACAGAGCAGCCCTAAACTTTGGGGTGCTTGTGTCTTGCTGATTTTCAATTTTCCCGCTTTATCCCCCCATGCGTGGAAGTGCCCTATGCTCTCTAAGCTGTGTTTTTTAGATGTTTCAGGACACACCGTACACTTCTCCAGAGTGGCTGTTGGCAATTTACATCCCGCCCATCAGTGTAGCAAGGCTCCCATTTCTCCATGGCCTGTCCTGCATTTCTGGTTTTGACACTTTTTTCAGCATGGCCCTTTTGACCGATGGGAAGCGAGACTTCTTTGTCGCGCTGATTTGCCTTTCCAGGTTGCTTGGTTGGCCAAAAAGGGCGTATGCGTTTTTTCCTGAATATATTCAGGAAAAAACGCATACGCCCTTTTTGGCCAAGGGCATCATTGTCAACGTTTTGCCGCTTTTCATGTGCTTTAAAGGCGATTCGAATCTACCTCCTGAAATCTGTTTCCTGCAATTCTGCCTTGATTTCAAATCCTCTTCTTTGCCTTCCCTCAATATATTTGTGGACGAGAGTTATCATTTATAACTCTGCAGGTTTGTGAATTGCAGTGCCCTGAAGCTCCATTTTACAAGTCGCTTTTTTGGGAGCCGGCCGCAAAAGCGCAGGATGGCTTCAGGCCCTGTTCTGGTTCCGGGGGGCAGGCTGAGCCTGTGGTTAATTCTTCTTCCTGATGGGAAAATAGAGTGTGACCTGTGCCTGTCCCAACACCAAGAGCTAGTCTCTCATTGGTTCCCCGTCTTCCCGTTCATCCTCAGGACAAATTGCAACCTGTACGGAACAGGAGGTTAAAGGTGCTGATGCTCCAAGTAGGGAGATTGCTAGTAAAGTGGCTGGAATGGCGAACCCGAGCACAAGGAGATGAGAAATGAGGTGCGTTTTAGAAACCTTTCCCCATCACACGGTGTACCATCTTCTGGGTTTCTCATGCATGTTTTCGATGTAGGAAGATGCCCTTGAACCTGGAGATTTGGGACCCATGCGATGGGTCGCACGCAGTATTACTTTAAAGGGTCTGCGTTTGCTCACCCAACCTCACCAAACCTCTCAGCCCCAAGAGTGTCCACCCTTATGTCTCATCCAGCTGTGGGTCTAGATATGGTCAATCCAGGTTGCATCACAGCCCCTGAACGAATTGTGTAAGAGTTTCTCTCTCTTTCCCTGTCTTTGTTTCATGGGTTTTTAAAAGTAATTTCTTTTTATAATGGGGTTTAGCTGCTTTTCACGGCTGTGTTTAGGCCGCTTTACACCCACTTGACACACTAACAGAGAGATATCAATACATAGGTTTTAAGATTATTACTGGTCAGATATATTCTTGGGCGGTGAATCGGGCGTGTTGAGTCCAGTTCTCTGAGCAAGGAGTAGGTCTTGTCTATTCCATATTGGGTTTATGGAACGGTATCTGAGCTAATTTGAAACTCTTGTTTTATGTATCACCCCACCTCACCTTTCCCGTTAAGCAGCCATAGTGTGTTTTCTGCATGTGTGACTCTGTTCTGTTTTGTAATTCAGTTCAAGTGTAACGGTTTTTACATTCCCTCTATAAGTGACACCTTATGAGAAGTGTCCTTTTCTGTGTGACTTATTTCACTTAGAATCGTCTTACCTAAATCCACTCATCATGCTGCTACTAGCCTTATGACATTGATTTCATGGCTGAGTGATATTCCATTGTACATAAGGACCACAACTTTTTTATCCATTTTTCGCTTTCCTGGGATATTTAAGGTGGAAGGAAGTGGAGGTCCTTGTCAACAGAGCAGCCCTAAACTTTGGGGTGCTTGTGTCTTGCTGATTTTCAATTTTCCCGCTTTATCCCCCCATGCGTGGAAGTGCCCTATGCTCTCTAAGCTGTGTTTTTTAGATGTTTCAGGACACACCGTACACTTCTCCAGAGTGGCTGTTGGCAATTTACATCCCGCCCATCAGTGTAGCAAGGCTCCCATTTCTCCATGGCCTGTCCTGCATTTCTGGTTTTGACACTTTTTTCAGCATGGCCCTTTTGACCGATGGGAAGCGAGACTTCTTTGTCGCGCTGATTTGCCTTTCCAGGTTGCTTGGTTGGCCAAAAAGGGCGTATGCGTTTTTTCCTGAATATATTCAGGAAAAAACGCATACGCCCTTTTTGGCCAAGGGCATCATTGTCAACGTTTTGCCGCTTTTCATGTGCTTTAAAGGCGATTCGAATCTACCTCCTGAAATCTGTTTCCTGCAATTCTGCCTTGATTTCAAATCCTCTTCTTTGCCTTCCCTCAATATATTTGTGGACGAGAGTTATCATTTATAACTCTGCAGGTTTGTGAATTGCAGTGCCCTGAAGCTCCATTTTACAAGTCGCTTTTTTGGGAGCCGGCCGCAAAAGCGCAGGATGGCTTCAGGCCCTGTTCTGGTTCCGGGGGGCAGGCTGAGCCTGTGGTTAATTCTTCTTCCTGATGGGAAAATAGAGTGACCTGCGCCTGTCCCAACACCAAGAGCTAGTCTCTCATTGGTTCCCCGTCTTCCCGTTCATCCTCAGGACAAATTGCAACCTGTACGGAACAGGAGGTTAAAGGTGCTGATGCTCCAAGTAGGGAGATTGCTAGTAAAGTGGCTGGAATGGCGAACCCGAGCACAAGGAGATGAGAAATGAGGTGCGTTTTAGAAACCTTTCCCCATCACACGGTGTACCATCTTCTGGGTTTCTCATGCATGTTTTCGATGTAGGAAGATGCCCTTGAACCTGGAGATTTGGGACCCATGCGATGGGTCGCACGCAGTATTACTTTAAAGGGTCTGCGTTTGCTCACCCAACCTCACCAAACCTCTCAGCCCCAAGAGTGTCCACCCTTATGTCTCATCCAGCTGTGGGTCTAGATATGGTCAATCCAGGTTGCATCACAGCCCCTGAACGAATTGTGTAAGAATTTCTCTCTCTTTCCCTGTCTTTGTTTCATGGGTTTTTAAAAGTAATTTCTTTTTATAATGGGGTTTAGCTGCTTTTCACGGCTGTGTTTAGGCCGCTTTACACCCACTTGACACACTAACAGAGAGATATCAATACATAGGTTTTAAGATTATTACTGGTCAGATATATTCTTGGGCGGTGAATCGGGCGTGTTGAGTCCAGTTCTCTGAGCAAGGAGTAGGTCTTGTCTATTCCATATTGGGTTTATGGAACGGTATCTGAGCTAATTTGAAACTCTTGTTTTATGTATCACCCCACCTCACCTTTCCCGTTAAGCAGCCATAGTGTGTTTTCTGCATGTGTGACTCTGTTCTGTTTTGTAATTCAGTTCAAGTGTAACGGTTTTTACATTCCCTCTATAAGTGACACCTTATGAGAAGTGTCCTTTTCTGTGTGACTTATTTCACTTAGAATCGTCTTACCTAAATCCACTCATCATGCTGCTACTAGCCTTATGACATTGATTTCATGGCTGAGTGATATTCCATTGTACATAAGGACCACAACTTTTTTATCCATTTTTCGCTTTCCTGGGATATTTAAGGTGGAAGGAAGTGGAGGTCCTTGTCAACAGAGCAGCCCTAAACTTTGGGGTGCTTGTGTCTTGCTGATTTTCAATTTTCCCGCTTTATCCCCCCATGCGTGGAAGTGCCCTATGCTCTCTAAGCTGTGTTTTTTAGATGTTTCAGGACACACCGTACACTTCTCCAGAGTGGCTGTTGGCAATTTACATCCCGCCCATCAGTGTAGCAAGGCTCCCATTTCTCCATGGCCTGTCCTGCATTTCTGGTTTTGACACTTTTTTCAGCATGGCCCTTTTGACCGATGGGAAGCGAGACTTCTTTGTCGCGCTGATTTGCCTTTCCAGGTTGCTTGGTTGGCCAAAAAGGGCGTATGCGTTTTTTCCTGAATATATTCAGGAAAAAACGCATACGCCCTTTTTGGCCAAGGGCATCATTGTCAACGTTTTGCCGCTTTTCATGTGCTTTAAAGGCGATTCGAATCTACCTCCTGAAATCTGTTTCCTGCAATTCTGCCTTGATTTCAAATCCTCTTCTTTGCCTTCCCTCAATATATTTGTGGACGAGAGTTATCATTTATAACTCTGCAGGTTTGTGAATTGCAGTGCCCTGAAGCTCCATTTTACAAGTCGCTTTTTTGGGAGCCGGCCGCAAAAGCGCAGGATGGCTTCAGGCCCTGTTCTGGTTCCGGGGGGCAGGCTGAGCCTGTGGTTAATTCTTCTTCCTGATGGGAAAATAGAGTGACCTGCGCCTGTCCCAACACCAAGAGCTAGTCTCTCATTGGTTCCCCGTCTTCCCGTTCATCCTCAGGACAAATTGCAACCTGTACGGAACAGGAGGTTAAAGGTGCTGATGCTCCAAGTAGGGAGATTGCTAGTAAAGTGGCTGGAATGGCGAACCCGAGCACAAGGAGATGAGAAATGAGGTGCGTTTTAGAAACCTTTCCCCATCACACGGTGTACCATCTTCTGGGTTTCTCATGCATGTTTTCGATGTAGGAAGATGCCCTTGAACCTGGAGATTTGGGACCCATGCGATGGGTCGCACGCAGTATTACTTTAAAGGGTCTGCGTTTGCTCACCCAACCTCACCAAACCTCTCAGCCCCAAGAGTGTCCACCCTTATGTCTCATCCAGCTGTGGGTCTAGATATGGTCAATCCAGGTTGCATCACAGCCCCTGAACGAATTGTGTAAGAATTTCTCTCTCTTTCCCTGTCTTTGTTTCATGGGTTTTTAAAAGTAATTTCTTTTTATAATGGGGTTTAGCTGCTTTTCACGGCTGTGTTTAGGCCGCTTTACACCCACTTGACACACTAACAGAGAGATATCAATACATAGGTTTTAAGATTATTACTGGTCAGATATATTCTTGGGCGGTGAATCGGGCGTGTTGAGTCCAGTTCTCTGAGCAAGGAGTAGGTCTTGTCTATTCCATATTGGGTTTATGGAACGGTATCTGAGCTAATTTGAAACTCTTGTTTTATGTATCACCCCACCTCACCTTTCCCGTTAAGCAGCCATAGTGTGTTTTCTGCATGTGTGACTCTGTTCTGTTTTGTAATTCAGTTCAAGTGTAACGGTTTTTACATTCCCTCTATAAGTGACACCTTATGAGAAGTGTCCTTTTCTGTGTGACTTATTTCACTTAGAATCGTCTTACCTAAATCCACTCATCATGCTGCTACTAGCCTTATGACATTGATTTCATGGCTGAGTGATATTCCATTGTACATAAGGACCACAACTTTTTTATCCATTTTTCGCTTTCCTGGGATATTTAAGGTGGAAGGAAGTGGAGGTCCTTGTCAACAGAGCAGCCCTAAACTTTGGGGTGCTTGTGTCTTGCTGATTTTCAATTTTCCCGCTTTATCCCCCCATGCGTGGAAGTGCCCTATGCTCTCTAAGCTGTGTTTTTTAGATGTTTCAGGACACACCGTACACTTCTCCAGAGTGGCTGTTGGCAATTTACATCCCGCCCATCAGTGTAGCAAGGCTCCCATTTCTCCATGGCCTGTCCTGCATTTCTGGTTTTGACACTTTTTTCAGCATGGCCCTTTTGACCGATGGGAAGCGAGACTTCTTTGTCGCGCTGATTTGCCTTTCCAGGTTGCTTGGTTGGCCAAAAAGGGCGTATGCGTTTTTTCCTGAATATATTCAGGAAAAAACGCATACGCCCTTTTTGGCCAAGGGCATCATTGTCAACGTTTTGCCGCTTTTCATGTGCTTTAAAGGCGATTCGAATCTACCTCCTGAAATCTGTTTCCTGCAATTCTGCCTTGATTTCAAATCCTCTTCTTTGCCTTCCCTCAATATATTTGTGGACAAGAGTTATCATTTATAACTCTGCAGGTTTGTGAATTGCAGTGCCCTGAAGCTCCATTTTACAAGTCGCTTTTTTGGGAGCCGGCCGCAAAAGCGCAGGATGGCTTCAGGCCCTGTTCTGGTTCCGGGGGGCAGGCTGAGCCTGTGGTTAATTCTTCTTCCTGATGGGAAAATAGAGTGACCTGTGCCTGTCCCAACACCAAGAGCTAGTCTCTCATTGGTTCCCCGTCTTCCCGTTCATCCTCAGGACAAATTGCAACCTGTACGGAACAGGAGGTTAAAGGTGCTGATGCTCCAAGTAGGGAGATTGCTAGTAAAGTGGCTGGAATGGCAAACCCGAGCACAAGGAGATGAGAAATGAGGTGCGTTTTAGAAACCTTTCCCCATCACACGGTGTACCATCTTCTGGGTTTCTCATGCATGTTTTCGATGTAGGAAGATGCCCTTGAACCTGGAGATTTGGGACCCATGCGATGGGTCGCACGCAGTATTACTTTAAAGGGTCTGCGTTTGCTCACCCAACCTCACCAAACCTCTCAGCCCCAAGAGTGTCCACCCTTATGTCTCATCCAGCTGTGGGTCTAGATATGGTCAATCCAGGTTGCATCACAGCCCCTGAACGAATTGTGTAAGAATTTCTCTCTCTTTCCCTGTCTTTGTTTCATGGGTTTTTAAAAGTAATTTCTTTTTATAATGGGGTTTAGCTGCTTTTCACGGCTGTGTTTAGGCCGCTTTACACCCACTTGACACACTAACAGAGAGATATCAATACATAGGTTTTAAGATTATTACTGGTCAGATATATTCTTGGGCGGTGAATCGGGCGTGTTGAGTCCAGTTCTCTGAGCAAGGAGTAGGTCTTGTCTATTCCATATTGGGTTTATGGAACGGTATCTGAGCTAATTTGAAACTCTTGTTTTATGTATCACCCCACCTCACCTTTCCCGTTAAGCAGCCATAGTGTGTTTTCTGCATGTGTGACTCTGTTCTGTTTTGTAATTCAGTTCAAGTGTAACGGTTTTTACATTCCCTCTATAAGTGACACCTTATGAGAAGTGTCCTTTTCTGTGTGACTTATTTCACTTAGAATCGTCTTACCTAAATCCACTCATCATGCTGCTACTAGCCTTATGACATTGATTTCATGGCTGAGTGATATTCCATTGTACATAAGGACCACAACTTTTTTATCCATTTTTCGCTTTCCTGGGATATTTAAGGTGGAAGGAAGTGGAGGTCCTTGTCAACAGAGCAGCCCTAAACTTTGGGGTGCTTGTGTCTTGCTGATTTTCAATTTTCCCGCTTTATCCCCCCATGCGTGGAAGTGCCCTATGCTCTCTAAGCTGTGTTTTTTAGATGTTTCAGGACACACCGTACACTTCTCCAGAGTGGCTGTTGGCAATTTACATCCCGCCCATCAGTGTAGCAAGGCTCCCATTTCTCCATGGCCTGTCCTGCATTTCTGGTTTTGACACTTTTTTCAGCATGGCCCTTTTGACCGATGGGAAGCGAGACTTCTTTGTCGCGCTGATTTGCCTTTCCAGGTTGCTTGGTTGGCCAAAAAGGGCGTATGCGTTTTTTCCTGAATATATTCAGGAAAAAACGCATACGCCCTTTTTGGCCAAGGGCACCATTGTCAACGTTTTGCCGCTTTTCATGTGCTTTAAAGGCGATTCGAATCTACCTCCTGAAATCTGTTTCCTGCAATTCTGCCTTGATTTCAAATCCTCTTCTTTGCCTTCCCTCAATATATTTGTGGACGAGAGTTATCATTTATAACTCTGCAGGTTTGTGAATTGCAGTGCCCTGAAGCTCCATTTTACAAGTCGCTTTTTTGGGAGCCGGCCGCAAAAGCGCAGGATGGCTTCAGGCCCTGTTCTGGTTCCGGGGGGCAGGCTGAGCCTGTGGTTAATTCTTCTTCCTGATGGGAAAATAGAGTGACCTGTGCCTGTCCCAACACCAAGAGCTAGTCTCTCATTGGTTCCCCGTCTTCCCGTTCATCCTCAGGACAAATTGCAACCTGTACGGAACAGGAGGTTAAAGGTGCTGATGCTCCAAGTAGGGAGATTGCTAGTAAAGTGGCTGGAATGGCGAACCCGAGCACAAGGAGATGAGAAATGAGGTGCGTTTTAGAAACCTTTCCCCATCACACAGTGTACCAACTTCTGGGTTTCTCATGCATGTTTTCGATGTAGGAAGATGCCCTTGAACCTGGAGATTTGGGACCCATGCGATGGGTCGCACGCAGTATTACTTTAAAGGGTCTGCGTTTGCTCACCCAACCTCACCAAACCTCTCAGCCCCAAGAGTGTCCACCCTTATGTCTCATCCAGCTGTGGGTCTAGATATGGTCAATCCAGGTTGCATCACAGCCCCTGAACGAATTGTGTAAGAATTTCTCTCTCTTTCCCTGTCTTTGTTTCATGGGTTTTTAAAAGTAATTTCTTTTTATAATGGGGTTTAGCTGCTTTTCACGGCTGTGTTTAGGCCGCTTTACACCCACTTGACACACTAACAGAGAGATATCAATACATAGGTTTTAAGATTATTACTGGTCAGATATATTCTTGGGCGGTGAATCGGGCGTGTTGAGTCCAGTTCTCTGAGCAAGGAGTAGGTCTTGTCTATTCCATATTGGGTTTATGGAACGGTATCTGAGCTAATTTGAAACTCTTGTTTTATGTATCACCCCACCTCACCTTTCCCGTTAAGCAGCCATAGTGTGTTTTCTGCATGTGTGACTCTGTTCTGTTTTGTAATTCAGTTCAAGTGTAACGGTTTTTACATTCCCTCTATAAGTGACACCTTATGAGAAGTGTCCTTTTCTGTGTGACTTATTTCACTTAGAATCGTCTTACCTAAATCCACTCATCATGCTGCTACTAGCCTTATGACATTGATTTCATGGCTGAGTGATATTCCATTGTACATAAGGACCACAACTTTTTTATCCATTTTTCGCTTTCCTGGGATATTTAAGGTGGAAGGAAGTGGAGGTCCTTGTCAACAGAGCAGCCCTAAACTTTGGGGTGCTTGTGTCTTGCTGATTTTCAATTTTCCCGCTTTATCCCCCCATGCGTGGAAGTGCCCTATGCTCTCTAAGCTGTGTTTTTTAGATGTTTCAGGACACACCGTACACTTCTCCAGAGTGGCTGTTGGCAATTTACATCCCGCCCATCAGTGTAGCAAGGCTCCCATTTCTCCATGGCCTGTCCTGCATTTCTGGTTTTGACACTTTTTTCAGCATGGCCCTTTTGACCGATGGGAAGCGAGACTTCTTTGTCGCGCTGATTTGCCTTTCCAGGTTGCTTGGTTGGCCAAAAAGGGCGTATGCGTTTTTTCCTGAATATATTCAGGAAAAAACGCATACGCCCTTTTTGGCCAAGGGCACCATTGTCAACGTTTTGCCGCTTTTCATGTGCTTTAAAGGCGATTCGAATCTACCTCCTGAAATCTGTTTCCTGCAATTCTGCCTTGATTTCAAATCCTCTTCTTTGCCTTCCCTCAATATATTTGTGGACGAGAGTTATCATTTATAACTCTGCAGGTTTGTGAATTGCAGTGCCCTGAAGCTCCATTTTACAAGTCGCTTTTTTGGGAGCCGGCCGCAAAAGCGCAGGATGGCTTCAGGCCCTGTTCTGGTTCCGGGGGGCAGGCTGAGCCTGTGGTTAATTCTTCTTCCTGATGGGAAAATAGAGTGACCTGTGCCTGTCCCAACACCAAGAGCTAGTCTCTCATTGGTTCCCCGTCTTCCCGTTCATCCTCAGGACAAATTGCAACCTGTACGGAACAGGAGGTTAAAGGTGCTGATGCTCCAAGTAGGGAGATTGCTAGTAAAGTGGCTGGAATGGCGAACCCGAGCACAAGGAGATGAGAAATGAGGTGCGTTTTAGAAACCTTTCCCCATCACACGGTGTACCATCTTCTGGGTTTCTCATGCATGTTTTCGATGTAGGAAGATGCCCTTGAACCTGGAGATTTGGGACCCATGCGATGGGTCGCACGCAGTATTACTTTAAAGGGTCTGCGTTTGCTCACCCAACCTCACCAAACCTCTCAGCCCCAAGAGTGTCCACCCTTATGTCTCATCCAGCTGTGGGTCTAGATATGGTCAATCCAGGTTGCATCACAGCCCCTGAACGAATTGTGTAAGAATTTCTCTCTCTTTCCCTGTCTTTGTTTCATGGGTTTTTAAAAGTAATTTCTTTTTATAATGGGGTTTAGCTGCTTTTCACGGCTGTGTTTAGGCCGCTTTACACCCACTTGACACACTAACAGAGAGATATCAATACATAGGTTTTAAGATTATTACTGGTCAGATATATTCTTGGGCGGTGAATCGGGCGTGTTGAGTCCAGTTTTCTGAGCAAGGAGTAGGTCTTGTCTATTCCATATTGGGTTTATGGAACGGTATCTGAGCTAATTTGAAACTCTTGTTTTATGTATCACCCCACCTCACCTTTCCCGTTAAGCAGCCATAGTGTGTTTTCTGCATGTGTGACTCTGTTCTGTTTTGTAATTCAGTTCAAGTGTAACGGTTTTTACATTCCCTCTATAAGTGACACCTTATGAGAAGTGTCCTTTTCTGTGTGACTTATTTCACTTAGAATCGTCTTACCTAAATCCACTCATCATGCTGCTACTAGCCTTATGACATTGATTTCATGGCTGAGTGATATTCCATTGTACATAAGGACCACAACTTTTTTATCCATTTTTCGCTTTCCTGGGATATTTAAGGTGGAAGGAAGTGGAGGTCCTTGTCAACAGAGCAGCCCTAAACTTTGGGGTGCTTGTGTCTTGCTGATTTTCAATTTTCCCGCTTTATCCCCCCATGCGTGGAAGTGCCCTATGCTCTCTAAGCTGTGTTTTTTAGATGTTTCAGGACACACCGTACACTTCTCCAGAGTGGCTGTTGGCAATTTACATCCCGCCCATCAGTGTAGCAAGGCTCCCATTTCTCCATGGCCTGTCCTGCATTTCTGGTTTTGACACTTTTTTCAGCATGGCCCTTTTGACCGATGGGAAGCGAGACTTCTTTGTCGCGCTGATTTGCCTTTCCAGGTTGCTTGGTTGGCCAAAAAGGGCGTATGCGTTTTTTCCTGAATATATTCAGGAAAAAACGCATACGCCCTTTTTGGCCAAGGGCATCATTGTCAACGTTTTGCCGCTTTTCATGTGCTTTAAAGGCGATTCGAATCTACCTCCTGAAATCTGTTTCCTGCAATTCTGCCTTGATTTCAAATCCTCTTCTTTGCCTTCCCTCAATATATTTGTGGACGAGAGTTATCATTTATAACTCTGCAGGTTTGTGAATTGCAGTGCCCTGAAGCTCCATTTTACAAGTCGCTTTTTTGGGAGCCGGCCGCAAAAGCGCAGGATGGCTTCAGGCCCTGTTCTGGTTCCGGGGGGCAGGCTGAGCCTGTGGTTAATTCTTCTTCCTGATGGGAAAATAGAGTGACCTGTGCCTGTCCCAACACCAAGAGCTAGTCTCTCATTGGTTCCCCGTCTTCCCGTTCATCCTCAGGACAAATTGCAACCTGTACGGAACAGGAGGTTAAAGGTGCTGATGCTCCAAGTAGGGAGATTGCTAGTAAAGTGGCTGGAATGGCGAACCCGAGCACAAGGAGATGAGAAATGAGGTGCGTTTTAGAAACCTTTCCCCATCACACGGTGTACCATCTTCTGGGTTTCTCATGCATGTTTTCGATGTAGGAAGATGCCCTTGAACCTGGAGATTTGGGACCCATGCGATGGGTCGCACGCAGTATTACTTTAAAGGGTCTGCGTTTGCTCACCCAACCTCACCAAACCTCTCAGCCCCAAGAGTGTCCACCCTTATGTCTCATCCAGCTGTGGGTCTAGATATGGTCAATCCAGGTTGCATCACAGCCCCTGAACGAATTGTGTAAGAATTTCTCTCTCTTTCCCTGTCTTTGTTTCATGGGTTTTTAAAAGTAATTTCTTTTTATAATGGGGTTTAGCTGCTTTTCACGGCTGTGTTTAGGCCGCTTTACACCCACTTGACACACTAACAGAGAGATATCAATACATAGGTTTTAAGATTATTACTGGTCAGATATATTCTTGGGCGGTGAATCGGGCGTGTTGAGTCCAGTTCTCTGAGCAAGGAGTAGGTCTTGTCTATTCCATATTGGGTTTATGGAACGGTATCTGAGCTAATTTGAAACTCTTGTTTTATGTATCACCCCACCTCACCTTTCCCGTTAAGCAGCCATAGTGTGTTTTCTGCATGTGTGACTCTGTTCTGTTTTGTAATTCAGTTCAAGTGTAACGGTTTTTACATTCCCTCTATAAGTGACACCTTATGAGAAGTGTCCTTTTCTGTGTGACTTATTTCACTTAGAATCGTCTTACCTAAATCCACTCATCATGCTGCTACTAGCCTTATGACATTGATTTCATGGCTGAGTGATATTCCATTGTACATAAGGACCACAACTTTTTTATCCATTTTTCGCTTTCCTGGGATATTTAAGGTGGAAGGAAGTGGAGGTCCTTGTCAACAGAGCAGCCCTAAACTTTGGGGTGCTTGTGTCTTGCTGATTTTCAATTTTCCCGCTTTATCCCCCCATGCGTGGAAGTGCCCTATGCTCTCTAAGCTGTGTTTTTTAGATGTTTCAGGACACACCGTACACTTCTCCAGAGTGGCTGTTGGCAATTTACATCCCGCCCATCAGTGTAGCAAGGCTCCCATTTCTCCATGGCCTGTCCTGCATTTCTGGTTTTGACACTTTTTTCAGCATGGCCCTTTTGACCGATGGGAAGCGAGACTTCTTTGTCGCGCTGATTTGCCTTTCCAGGTTGCTTGGTTGGCCAAAAAGGGCGTATGCGTTTTTTCCTGAATATATTCAGGAAAAAACGCATACGCCCTTTTTGGCCAAGGGCATCATTGTCAACGTTTTGCCGCTTTTCATGTGCTTTAAAGGCGATTCGAATCTACCTCCTGAAATCTGTTTCCTGCAATTCTGCCTTGATTTCAAATCCTCTTCTTTGCCTTCCCTCAATATATTTGTGGACGAGAGTTATCATTTATAACTCTGCAGGTTTGTGAATTGCAGTGCCCTGAAGCTCCATTTTACAAGTCGCTTTTTTGGGAGCCGGCCGCAAAAGCGCAGGATGGCTTCAGGCCCTGTTCTGGTTCCGGGGGGCAGGCTGAGCCTGTGGTTAATTCTTCTTCCTGATGGGAAAATAGAGTGACCTGTGCCTGTCCCAACACCAAGAGCTAGTCTCTCATTGGTTCCCCGTCTTCCCGTTCATCCTCAGGACAAATTGCAACCTGTACGGAACAGGAGGTTAAAGGTGCTGATGCTCCAAGTAGGGAGATTGCTAGTAAAGTGGCTGGAATGGCGAACCCGAGCACAAGGAGATGAGAAATGAGGTGCGTTTTAGAAACCTTTCCCCATCACACGGTGTACCATCTTCTGGGTTTCTCATGCATGTTTTCGATGTAGGAAGATGCCCTTGAACCTGGAGATTTGGGACCCATGCGATGGGTCGCACGCAGTATTACTTTAAAGGGTCTGCGTTTGCTCACCCAACCTCACCAAACCTCTCAGCCCCAAGAGTGTCCACCCTTATGTCTCATCCAGCTGTGGGTCTAGATATGGTCAATCCAGGTTGCATCACAGCCCCTGAACGAATTGTGTAAGAATTTCTCTCTCTTTCCCTGTCTTTGTTTCATGGGTTTTTAAAAGTAATTTCTTTTTATAATGGGGTTTAGCTGCTTTTCACGGCTGTGTTTAGGCCGCTTTACACCCACTTGACACACTAACAGAGAGATATCAATACATAGGTTTTAAGATTATTACTGGTCAGATATATTCTTGGGCGGTGAATCGGGCGTGTTGAGTCCAGTTCTCTGAGCAAGGAGTAGGTCTTGTCTATTCCATATTGGGTTTATGGAACGGTATCTGAGCTAATTTGAAACTCTTGTTTTATGTATCACCCCACCTCACCTTTCCCGTTAAGCAGCCATAGTGTGTTTTCTGCATGTGTGACTCTGTTCTGTTTTGTAATTCAGTTCAAGTGTAACGGTTTTTACATTCCCTCTATAAGTGACACCTTATGAGAAGTGTCCTTTTCTGTGTGACTTATTTCACTTAGAATCGTCTTACCTAAATCCACTCATCATGCTGCTACTAGCCTTATGACATTGATTTCATGGCTGAGTGATATTCCATTGTACATAAGGACCACAACTTTTTTATCCATTTTTCGCTTTCCTGGGATATTTAAGGTGGAAGGAAGTGGAGGTCCTTGTCAACAGAGCAGCCCTAAACTTTGGGGTGCTTGTGTCTTGCTGATTTTCAATTTTCCCGCTTTATCCCCCCATGCGTGGAAGTGCCCTATGCTCTCTAAGCTGTGTTTTTTAGATGTTTCAGGACACACCGTACACTTCTCCAGAGTGGCTGTTGGCAATTTACATCCCGCCCATCAGTGTAGCAAGGCTCCCATTTCTCCATGGCCTGTCCTGCATTTCTGGTTTTGACACTTTTTTCAGCATGGCCCTTTTGACCGATGGGAAGCGAGACTTCTTTGTCGCGCTGATTTGCCTTTCCAGGTTGCTTGGTTGGCCAAAAAGGGCGTATGCGTTTTTTCCTGAATATATTCAGGAAAAAACGCATACGCCCTTTTTGGCCAAGGGCATCATTGTCAACGTTTTGCCGCTTTTCATGTGCTTTAAAGGCGATTCGAATCTACCTCCTGAAATCTGTTTCCTGCAATTCTGCCTTGATTTCAAATCCTCTTCTTTGCCTTCCCTCAATATATTTGTGGACGAGAGTTATCATTTATAACTCTGCAGGTTTGTGAATTGCAGTGCCCTGAAGCTCCATTTTACAAGTCGCTTTTTTGGGAGCCGGCCGCAAAAGCGCAGGATGGCTTCAGGCCCTGTTCTGGTTCCGGGGGGCAGGCTGAGCCTGTGGTTAATTCTTCTTCCTGATGGGAAAATAGAGTGACCTGTGCCTGTCCCAACACCAAGAGCTAGTCTCTCATTGGTTCCCCGTCTTCCCGTTCATCCTCAGGACAAATTGCAACCTGTACGGAACAGGAGGTTAAAGGTGCTGATGCTCCAAGTAGGGAGATTGCTAGTAAAGTGGCTGGAATGGCGAACCCGAGCACAAGGAGATGAGAAATGAGGTGCGTTTTAGAAACCTTTCCCCATCACACGGTGTACCATCTTCTGGGTTTCTCATGCATGTTTTCGATGTAGGAAGATGCCCTTGAACCTGGAGATTTGGGACCCATGCGATGGGTCGCACGCAGTATTACTTTAAAGGGTCTGCGTTTGCTCACCCAACCTCACCAAACCTCTCAGCCCCAAGAGTGTCCACCCTTATGTCTCATCCAGCTGTGGGTCTAGATATGGTCAATCCAGGTTGCATCACAGCCCCTGAACGAATTGTGTAAGAATTTCTCTCTCTTTCCCTGTCTTTGTTTCATGGGTTTTTAAAAGTAATTTCTTTTTATAATGGGGTTTAGCTGCTTTTCACGGCTGTGTTTAGGCCGCTTTACACCCACTTGACACACTAACAGAGAGATATCAATACATAGGTTTTAAGATTATTACTGGTCAGATATATTCTTGGGCGGTGAATCGGGCGTGTTGAGTCCAGTTCTCTGAGCAAGGAGTAGGTCTTGTCTATTCCATATTGGGTTTATGGAACGGTATCTGAGCTAATTTGAAACTCTTGTTATATGTATCACCCCACCTCACCTTTCCCGTTAAGCAGCCATAGTGTGTTTTCTGCATGTGTGACTCTGTTCTGTTTTGTAATTCAGTTCAAGAGTAACGGTTTTTACATTCCCTCTATAAGTGACACCTTATGAGAAGTGTCCTTTTCTGTGTGACTTATTTCACTTAGAATCGTCTTACCTAAATCCACTCATCATGCTGCTACTAGCCTTATGACATTGATTTCATGGCTGAGTGATATTCCATTGTACATAAGGACCACAACTTTTTTATCCATTTTTCGCTTTCCTGGGATATTTAAGGTGGAAGGAAGTGGAGGTCCTTGTCAACAGAGCAGCCCTAAACTTTGGGGTGCTTGTGTCTTGCTGATTTTCAATTTTCCCGCTTTATCCCCCCATGCGTGGAAGTGCCCTATGCTCTCTAAGCTGTGTTTTTTAGATGTTTCAGGACACACCGTACACTTCTCCAGAGTGGCTGTTGGCAATTTACATCCCGCCCATCAGTGTAGCAAGGCTCCCATTTCTCCATGGCCTGTCCTGCATTTCTGGTTTTGACACTTTTTTCAGCATGGCCCTTTTGACCGATGGGAAGCGAGACTTCTTTGTCGCGCTGATTTGCCTTTCCAGGTTGCTTGGTTGGCCAAAAAGGGCGTATGCGTTTTTTCCTGAATATATTCAGGAAAAAACGCATACGCCCTTTTTGGCCAAGGGCATCATTGTCAACGTTTTGCCGCTTTTCATGTGCTTTAAAGGCGATTCGAATCTACCTCCTGAAATCTGTTTCCTGCAATTCTGCCTTGATTTCAAATCCTCTTCTTTGCCTTCCCTCAATATATTTGTGGACGAGAGTTATCATTTATAACTCTGCAGGTTTGTGAATTGCAGTGCCCTGAAGCTCCATTTTACAAGTCGCTTTTTTGGGAGCCGGCCGCAAAAGCGCAGGATGGCTTCAGGCCCTGTTCTGGTTCCGGGGGGCAGGCTGAGCCTGTGGTTAATTCTTCTTCCTGATGGGAAAATAGAGTGACCTGTGCCTGTCCCAACACCAAGAGCTAGTCTCCCATTGGTTCCCCGTCTTCCCGTTCATCCTCAGGACAAATTGCAACCTGTACGGAACAGGAGGTTAAAGGTGCTGATGCTCCAAGTAGGGAGATTGCTAGTAAAGTGGCTGGAATGGCGAACCCGAGCACAAGGAGATGAGAAATGAGGTGCGTTTTAGAAACCTTTCCCCATCACACGGTGTACCATCTTCTGGGTTTCTCATGCATGTTTTCGATGTAGGAAGATGCCCTTGAACCTGGAGATTTGGGACCCATGCGATGGGTCGCACGCAGTATTACTTTAAAGGGTCTGCGTTTGCTCACCCAACCTCACCAAACCTCTCAGCCCCAAGAGTGTCCACCCTTATGTCTCATCCAGCTGTGGGTCTAGATATGGTCAATCCAGGTTGCATCACAGCCCCTGAACGAATTGTGTAAGAATTTCTCTCTCTTTCCCTGTCTTTGTTTCATGGGTTTTTAAAAGTAATTTCTTTTTATAATGGGGTTTAGCTGCTTTTCACGGCTGTGTTTAGGCCGCTTTACACCCACTTGACACACTAACAGAGAGATATCAATACATAGGTTTTAAGATTATTACTGGTCAGATATATTCTTGGGCGGTGAATCGGGCGTGTTGAGTCCAGTTCTCTGAGCAAGGAGTAGGTCTTGTCTATTCCATATTGGGTTTATGGAACGGTATCTGAGCTAATTTGAAACTCTTGTTATATGTATCACCCCACCTCACCTTTCCCGTTAAGCAGCCATAGTGTGTTTTCTGCATGTGTGACTCTGTTCTGTTTTGTAATTCAGTTCAAGAGTAACGGTTTTTACATTCCCTCTATAAGTGACACCTTATGAGAAGTGTCCTTTTCTGTGTGACTTATTTCACTTAGAATCGTCTTACCTAAATCCACTCATCATGCTGCTACTAGCCTTATGACATTGATTTCATGGCTGAGTGATATTCCATTGTACATAAGGACCACAACTTTTTTATCCATTTTTCGCTTTCCTGGGATATTTAAGGTGGAAGGAAGTGGAGGTCCTTGTCAACAGAGCAGCCCTAAACTTTGGGGTGCTTGTGTCTTGCTGATTTTCAATTTTCCCGCTTTATCCCCCCATGCGTGGAAGTGCCCTATGCTCTCTAAGCTGTGTTTTTTAGATGTTTCAGGACACACCGTACACTTCTCCAGAGTGGCTGTTGGCAATTTACATCCCGCCCATCAGTGTAGCAAGGCTCCCATTTCTCCATGGCCTGTCCTGCATTTCTGGTTTTGACACTTTTTTCAGCATGGCCCTTTTGACCGATGGGAAGCGAGACTTCTTTGTCGCGCTGATTTGCCTTTCCAGGTTGCTTGGTTGGCCAAAAAGGGCGTATGCGTTTTTTCCTGAATATATTCAGGAAAAAACGCATACGCCCTTTTTGGCCAAGGGCATCATTGTCAACGTTTTGCCGCTTTTCATGTGCTTTAAAGGCGATTCGAATCTACCTCCTGAAATCTGTTTCCTGCAATTCTGCCTTGATTTCAAATCCTCTTCTTTGCCTTCCCTCAATATATTTGTGGACGAGAGTTATCATTTATAACTCTGCAGGTTTGTGAATTGCAGTGCCCTGAAGCTCCATTTTACAAGTCGCTTTTTTGGGAGCCGGCCGCAAAAGCGCAGGATGGCTTCAGGCCCTGTTCTGGTTCCGGGGGGCAGGCTGAGCCTGTGGTTAATTCTTCTTCCTGATGGGAAAATAGAGTGACCTGTGCCTGTCCCAACACCAAGAGCTAGTCTCCCATTGGTTCCCCGTCTTCCCGTTCATCCTCAGGACAAATTGCAACCTGTACGGAACAGGAGGTTAAAGGTGCTGATGCTCCAAGTAGGGAGATTGCTAGTAAAGTGGCTGGAATGGCGAACCCGAGCACAAGGAGATGAGAAATGAGGTGCGTTTTAGAAACCTTTCCCCATCACACGGTGTACCATCTTCTGGGTTTCTCATGCATGTTTTCGATGTAGGAAGATGCCCTTGAACCTGGAGATTTGGGACCCATGCGATGGGTCGCACGCAGTATTACTTTAAAGGGTCTGCGTTTGCTCACCCAACCTCACCAAACCTCTCAGCCCCAAGAGTGTCCACCCTTATGTCTCATCCAGCTGTGGGTCTAGATATGGTCAATCCAGGTTGCATCACAGCCCCTGAACGAATTGTGTAAGAATTTCTCTCTCTTTCCCTGTCTTTGTTTCATGGGTTTTTAAAAGTAATTTCTTTTTATAATGGGGTTTAGCTGCTTTTCACGGCTGTGTTTAGGCCGCTTTACACCCACTTGACACACTAACAGAGAGATATCAATACATAGGTTTTAAGATTATTACTGGTCAGATATATTCTTGGGCGGTGAATCGGGCGTGTTGAGTCCAGTTCTCTGAGCAAGGAGTAGGTCTTGTCTATTCCATATTGGGTTTATGGAACGGTATCTGAGCTAATTTGAAACTCTTGTTATATGTATCACCCCACCTCACCTTTCCCGTTAAGCAGCCATAGTGTGTTTTCTGCATGTGTGACTCTGTTCTGTTTTGTAATTCAGTTCAAGAGTAACGGTTTTTACATTCCCTCTATAAGTGACACCTTATGAGAAGTGTCCTTTTCTGTGTGACTTATTTCACTTAGAATCGTCTTACCTAAATCCACTCATCATGCTGCTACTAGCCTTATGACATTGATTTCATGGCTGAGTGATATTCCATTGTACATAAGGACCACAACTTTTTTATCCATTTTTCGCTTTCCTGGGATATTTAAGGTGGAAGGAAGTGGAGGTCCTTGTCAACAGAGCAGCCCTAAACTTTGGGGTGCTTGTGTCTTGCTGATTTTCAATTTTCCCGCTTTATCCCCCCATGCGTGGAAGTGCCCTATGCTCTCTAAGCTGTGTTTTTTAGATGTTTCAGGACACACCGTACACTTCTCCAGAGTGGCTGTTGGCAATTTACATCCCGCCCATCAGTGTAGCAAGGCTCCCATTTCTCCATGGCCTGTCCTGCATTTCTGGTTTTGACACTTTTTTCAGCATGGCCCTTTTGACCGATGGGAAGCGAGACTTCTTTGTCGCGCTGATTTGCCTTTCCAGGTTGCTTGGTTGGCCAAAAAGGGCGTATGCGTTTTTTCCTGAATATATTCAGGAAAAAACGCATACGCCCTTTTTGGCCAAGGGCATCATTGTCAACGTTTTGCCGCTTTTCATGTGCTTTAAAGGCGATTCGAATCTACCTCCTGAAATCTGTTTCCTGCAATTCTGCCTTGATTTCAAATCCTCTTCTTTGCCTTCCCTCAATATATTTGTGGACGAGAGTTATCATTTATAACTCTGCAGGTTTGTGAATTGCAGTGCCCTGAAGCTCCATTTTACAAGTCGCTTTTTTGGGAGCCGGCCGCAAAAGCGCAGGATGGCTTCAGGCCCTGTTCTGGTTCCGGGGGGCAGGCTGAGCCTGTGGTTAATTCTTCTTCCTGATGGGAAAATAGAGTGACCTGTGCCTGTCCCAACACCAAGAGCTAGTCTCTCATTGGTTCCCCGTCTTCCCGTTCATCCTCAGGACAAATTGCAACCTGTACGGAACAGGAGGTTAAAGGTGCTGATGCTCCAAGTAGGGAGATTGCTAGTAAAGTGGCTGGAATGGCGAACCCGAGCACAAGGAGATGAGAAATGAGGTGCGTTTTAGAAACCTTTCCCCATCACACGGTGTACCATCTTCTGGGTTTCTCATGCATGTTTTCGATGTAGGAAGATGCCCTTGAACCTGGAGATTTGGGACCCATGCGATGGGTCGCACGCAGTATTACTTTAAAGGGTCTGCGTTTGCTCACCCAACCTCACCAAACCTCTCAGCCCCAAGAGTGTCCACCCTTATGTCTCATCCAGCTGTGGGTCTAGATATGGTCAATCCAGGTTGCATCACAGCCCCTGAACGAATTGTGTAAGAATTTCTCTCTCTTTCCCTGTCTTTGTTTCATGGGTTTTTAAAAGTAATTTCTTTTTATAATGGGGTTTAGCTGCTTTTCACGGCTGTGTTTAGGCCGCTTTACACCCACTTGACACACTAACAGAGAGATATCAATACATAGGTTTTAAGATTATTACTGGTCAGATATATTCTTGGGCGGTGAATCGGGCGTGTTGAGTCCAGTTCTCTGAGCAAGGAGTAGGTCTTGTCTATTCCATATTGGGTTTATGGAACGGTATCTGAGCTAATTTGAAACTCTTGTTTTATGTATCACCCCACCTCACCTTTCCCGTTAAGCAGCCATAGTGTGTTTTCTGCATGTGTGACTCTGTTCTGTTTTGTAATTCAGTTCAAGTGTAACGGTTTTTACATTCCCTCTATAAGTGACACCTTATGAGAAGTGTCCTTTTCTGTGTGACTTATTTCACTTAGAATCGTCTTACCTAAATCCACTCATCATGCTGCTACTAGCCTTATGACATTGATTTCATGGCTGAGTGATATTCCATTGTACATAAGGACCACAACTTTTTTATCCATTTTTCGCTTTCCTGGGATATTTAAGGTGGAAGGAAGTGGAGGTCCTTGTCAACAGAGCAGCCCTAAACTTTGGGGTGCTTGTGTCTTGCTGATTTTCAATTTTCCCGCTTTATCCCCCCATGCGTGGAAGTGCCCTATGCTCTCTAAGCTGTGTTTTTTAGATGTTTCAGGACACACCGTACACTTCTCCAGAGTGGCTGTTGGCAATTTACATCCCGCCCATCAGTGTAGCAAGGCTCCCATTTCTCCATGGCCTGTCCTGCATTTCTGGTTTTGACACTTTTTTCAGCATGGCCCTTTTGACCGATGGGAAGCGAGACTTCTTTGTCGCGCTGATTTGCCTTTCCAGGTTGCTTGGTTGGCCAAAAAGGGCGTATGCGTTTTTTCCTGAATATATTCAGGAAAAAACGCATACGCCCTTTTTGGCCAAGGGCATCATTGTCAACGTTTTGCCGCTTTTCATGTGCTTTAAAGGCGATTCGAATCTACCTCCTGAAATCTGTTTCCTGCAATTCTGCCTTGATTTCAAATCCTCTTCTTTGCCTTCCCTCAATATATTTGTGGACGAGAGTTATCATTTATAACTCTGCAGGTTTGTGAATTGCAGTGCCCTGAAGCTCCATTTTACAAGTCGCTTTTTTGGGAGCCGGCCGCAAAAGCGCAGGATGGCTTCAGGCCCTGTTCTGGTTCCGGGGGGCAGGCTGAGCCTGTGGTTAATTCTTCTTCCTGATGGGAAAATAGAGTGACCTGTGCCTGTCCCAACACCAAGAGCTAGTCTCTCATTGGTTCCCCGTCTTCCCGTTCATCCTCAGGACAAATTGCAACCTGTACGGAACAGGAGGTTAAAGGTGCTGATGCTCCAAGTAGGGAGATTGCTAGTAAAGTGGCTGGAATGGCGAACCCGAGCACAAGGAGATGAGAAATGAGGTGCGTTTTAGAAACCTTTCCCCATCACACGGTGTACCATCTTCTGGGTTTCTCATGCATGTTTTCGATGTAGGAAGATGCCCTTGAACCTGGAGATTTGGGACCCATGCGATGGGTCGCACGCAGTATTACTTTAAAGGGTCTGCGTTTGCTCACCCAACCTCACCAAACCTCTCAGCCCCAAGAGTGTCCACCCTTATGTCTCATCCAGCTGTGGGTCTAGATATGGTCAATCCAGGTTGCATCACAGCCCCTGAACGAATTGTGTAAGAATTTCTCTCTCTTTCCCTGTCTTTGTTTCATGGGTTTTTAAAAGTAATTTATTTTTATAATGGGGTTTAGCTGCTTTTCACGGCTGTGTTTAGGCCGCTTTACACCCACTTGACACACTAACAGAGAGATATCAATACATAGGTTTTAAGATTATTACTGGTCAGATATATTCTTGGGCGGTGAATCGGGCGTGTTGAGTCCAGTTCTCTGAGCAAGGAGTAGGTCTTGTCTATTCCATATTGGGTTTATGGAACGGTATCTGAGCTAATTTGAAACTCTTGTTTTATGTATCACCCCACCTCACCTTTCCCGTTAAGCAGCCATAGTGTGTTTTCTGCATGTGTGACTCTGTTCTGTTTTGTAATTCAGTTCAAGTGTAACGGTTTTTACATTCCCTCTATAAGTGACACCTTATGAGAAGTGTCCTTTTCTGTGTGACTTATTTCACTTAGAATCGTCTTACCTAAATCCACTCATCATGCTGCTACTAGCCTTATGACATTGATTTCATGGCTGAGTGATATTCCATTGTACATAAGGACCACAACTTTTTTATCCATTTTTCGCTTTCCTGGGATATTTAAGGTGGAAGGAAGTGGAGGTCCTTGTCAACAGAGCAGCCCTAAACTTTGGGGTGCTTGTGTCTTGCTGATTTTCAATTTTCCCGCTTTATCCCCCCATGCGTGGAAGTGCCCTATGCTCTCTAAGCTGTGTTTTTTAGATGTTTCAGGACACACCGTACACTTCTCCAGAGTGGCTGTTGGCAATTTACATCCCGCCCATCAGTGTAGCAAGGCTCCCATTTCTCCATGGCCTGTCCTGCATTTCTGGTTTTGACACTTTTTTCAGCATGGCCCTTTTGACCGATGGGAAGCGAGACTTCTTTGTCGCGCTGATTTGCCTTTCCAGGTTGCTTGGTTGGCCAAAAAGGGCGTATGCGTTTTTTCCTGAATATATTCAGGAAAAAACGCATACGCCCTTTTTGGCCAAGGGCATCATTGTCAACGTTTTGCCGCTTTTCATGTGCTTTAAAGGCGATTCGAATCTACCTCCTGAAATCTGTTTCCTGCAATTCTGCCTTGATTTCAAATCCTCTTCTTTGCCTTCCCTCAATATATTTGTGGACGAGAGTTATCATTTATAACTCTGCAGGTTTGTGAATTGCAGTGCCCTGAAGCTCCATTTTACAAGTCGCTTTTTTGGGAGCCGGCCGCAAAAGCGCAGGATGGCTTCAGGCCCTGTTCTGGTTCCGGGGGGCAGGCTGAGCCTGTGGTTAATTCTTCTTCCTGATGGGAAAATAGAGTGACCTGTGCCTGTCCCAACACCAAGAGCTAGTCTCTCATTGGTTCCCCGTCTTCCCGTTCATCCTCAGGACAAATTGCAACCTGTACGGAACAGGAGGTTAAAGGTGCTGATGCTCCAAGTAGGGAGATTGCTAGTAAAGTGGCTGGAATGGCGAACCCGAGCACAAGGAGATGAGAAATGAGGTGCGTTTTAGAAACCTTTCCCCATCACACGGTGTACCATCTTCTGGGTTTCTCATGCATGTTTTCGATGTAGGAAGATGCCCTTGAACCTGGAGATTTGGGACCCATGCGATGGGTCGCACGCAGTATTACTTTAAAGGGTCTGCGTTTGCTCACCCAACCTCACCAAACCTCTCAGCCCCAAGAGTGTCCACCCTTATGTCTCATCCAGCTGTGGGTCTAGATATGGTCAATCCAGGTTGCATCACAGCCCCTGAACGAATTGTGTAAGAATTTCTCTCTCTTTCCCTGTCTTTGTTTCATGGGTTTTTAAAAGTAATTTATTTTTATAATGGGGTTTAGCTGCTTTTCACGGCTGTGTTTAGGCCGCTTTACACCCACTTGACACACTAACAGAGAGATATCAATGCATAGGTTTTAAGATTATTACTGGTCAGATATATTCTTGTGCGGTGAATCGGGCGTGTTGAGTCCAGTTCTCTGAGCAAGGAGTAGGTCTTGTCTATTCCATATTGGGTTTATGGAACGGTATCTGAGCTAATTTGAAACTCTTGTTTTATGTATCACCCCACCTCACCTTTCCCGTTAAGCAGCCATAGTGTGTTTTCTGCATGTGTGACTCTGTTCTGTTTTGTAATTCAGTTCAAGTGTAACGGTTTTTACATTCCCTCTATAAGTGACACCTTATGAGAAGTGTCCTTTTCTGTGTGACTTATTTCACTTAGAATCGTCTTACCTAAATCCACTCATCATGCTTCTACTAGCCTTATGACATTGATTTCATGGCTGAGTGATATTCCATTGTACATAAGGACCACAACTTTTTTATCCATTTTTCGCTTTCCTGGGATATTTAAGGTGGAAGGAAGTGGAGGTCCTTGTCAACAGAGCAGCCCTAAACTTTGGGGTGCTTGTGTCTTGCTGATTTTCAATTTTCCCGCTTTATCCCCCCATGCGTGGAAGTGCCCTATGCTCTCTAAGCTGTGTTTTTTAGATGTTTCAGGACACACCGTACACTTCTCCAGAGTGGCTGCTGGCAATTTACATCCCGCCCATCAGTGTAGCAAGGCTCCCATTTCTCCATGGCCTGTCCTGCATTTCTGGTTTTGACACTTTTTTCAGCATGGCCCTTTTGACCGATGGGAAGCGAGACTTCTTTGTCGCGCTGATTTGCCTTTCCAGGTTGCTTGGTTGGCCAAAAAGGGCGTATGCGTTTTTTCCTGAATATATTCAGGAAAAAACGCATACGCCCTTTTTGGCCAAGGGCATCATTGTCAACGTTTTGCCGCTTTTCATGTGCTTTAAAGGCGATTCGAATCTACCTCCTGAAATCTGTTTCCTGCAATTCTGCCTTGATTTCAAATCCTCTTCTTTGCCTTCCCTCAATATATTTGTGGACGAGAGTTATCATTTATAACTCTGCAGGTTTGTGAATTGCAGTGCCCTGAAGCTCCATTTTACAAGTCGCTTTTTTGGGAGCCGGCCGCAAAAGCGCAGGATGGCTTCAGGCCCTGTTCTGGTTCCGGGGGGCAGGCTGAGCCTGTGGTTAATTCTTCTTCCTGATGGGAAAATAGAGTGACCTGTGCCTGTCCCAACACCAAGAGCTAGTCTCTCATTGGTTCCCCGTCTTCCCGTTCATCCTCAGGACAAATTGCAACCTGTACGGAACAGGAGGTTAAAGGTGCTGATGCTCCAAGTAGGGAGATTGCTAGTAAAGTGGCTGGAATGGCGAACCCGAGCACAAGGAGATGAGAAATGAGGTGCGTTTTAGAAACCTTTCCCCATCACACGGTGTACCATCTTCTGGGTTTCTCATGCATGTTTTCGATGTAGGAAGATGCCCTTGAACCTGGAGATTTGGGACCCATGCGATGGGTCGCACGCAGTATTACTTTAAAGGGTCTGCGTTTGCTCACCCAACCTCACCAAACCTCTCAGCCCCAAGAGTGTCCACCCTTATGTCTCATCCAGCTGTGGGTCTAGATATGGTCAATCCAGGTTGCATCAGAGCCCCTGAACGAATTGTGTAAGAATTTCTCTCTCTTTCCCTGTCTTTGTTTCATGGGTTTTTAAAAGTAATTTCTTTTTATAATGGGGTTTAGCTGCTTTTCACGGCTGTGTTTAGGCCGCTTTACACCCACTTGACACACTAACAGAGAGATATCAATACATAGGTTTTAAGATTATTACTGGTCAGATATATTCTTGTGCGGTGAATCAGGCGTGTTGAGTCCAGTTCTCTGAGCAAGGAGTAGGTCTTGTCTATTCCATATTGGGTTTATGGAACGGTATCTGAGCTAATTTGAAACTCTTGTTTTATGTATCACCCCACCTCACCTTTCCCGTTAAGCAGCCATAGTGTGTTTTCTGCATGTGTGACTCTGTTCTGTTTTGTAATTCAGTTCAAGTGTAACGGTTTTTACATTCCCTCTATAAGTGACACCTTATGAGAAGTGTCCTTTTCTGTGTGACTTATTTCACTTAGAATCGTCTTACCTAAATCCACTCATCATGCTGCTACTAGCCTTATGACATTGATTTCATGGCTGAGTGATATTCCATTGTACATAAGGACCACAACTTTTTTATCCATTTTTCGCTTTCCTGGGATATTTAAGGTGGAAGGAAGTGGAGGTCCTTGTCAACAGAGCAGCCCTAAACTTTGGGGTGCTTGTGTCTTGCTGATTTTCAATTTTCCCGCTTTATCCCCCCATGCGTGGAAGTGCCCTATGCTCTCTAAGCTGTGTTTTTTAGATGTTTCAGGACACACCGTACACTTCTCCAGAGTGGCTGTTGGCAATTTACATCCCGCCCATCAGTGTAGCAAGGCTCCCATTTCTCCATGGCCTGTCCTGCATTTCTGGTTTTGACACTTTTTTCAGCATGGCCCTTTTGACCGATGGGAAGCGAGACTTCTTTGTCGCGCTGATTTGCCTTTCCAGGTTGCTTGGTTGGCCAAAAAGGGCGTATGCGTTTTTTCCTGAATATATTCAGGAAAAAACGCATACGCCCTTTTTGGCCAAGGGCATCATTGTCAACGTTTTGCCGCTTTTCATGTGCTTTAAAGGCGATTCGAATCTACCTCCTGAAATCTGTTTCCTGCAATTCTGCCTTGATTTCAAATCCTCTTCTTTGCCTTCCCTCAATATATTTGTGGACGAGAGTTATCATTTATAACTCTGCAGGTTTGTGAATTGCAGTGCCCTGAAGCTCCATTTTACAAGTCGCTTTTTTGGGAGCCGGCCGCAAAAGCGCAGGATGGCTTCAGGCCCTGTTCTGGTTCCGGGGGGCAGGCTGAGCCTGTGGTTAATTCTTCTTCCTGATGGGAAAATAGAGTGACCTGTGCCTGTCCCAACACCAAGAGCTAGTCTCTCATTGGTTCCCCGTCTTCCCGTTCATCCTCAGGACAAATTGCAACCTGTACGGAACAGGAGGTTAAAGGTGCTGATGCTCCAAGTAGGGAGATTGCTAGTAAAGTGGCTGGAATGGCGAACCCGAGCACAAGGAGATGAGAAATGAGGTGCGTTTTAGAAACCTTTCCCCATCACACGGTGTACCATCTTCTGGGTTTCTCATGCATGTTTTCGATGTAGGAAGATGCCCTTGAACCTGGAGATTTGGGACCCATGCGATGGGTCGCACGCAGTATTACTTTAAAGGGTCTGCGTTTGCTCACCCAACCTCACCAAACCTCTCAGCCCCAAGAGTGTCCACCCTTATGTCTCATCCAGCTGTGGGTCTAGATATGGTCAATCCAGGTTGCATCACAGCCCCTGAACGAATTGTGTAAGAATTTCTCTCTCTTTCCCTGTCTTTGTTTCATGGGTTTTTAAAAGTAATTTATTTTTATAATGGGGTTTAGCTGCTTTTCACGGCTGTGTTTAGGCCGCTTTACACCCACTTGACACACTAACAGAGAGATATCAATACATAGGTTTTAAGATTATTACTGGTCAGATATATTCTTGTGCGGTGAATCGGGCGTGTTGAGTCCAGTTCTCTGAGCAAGGAGTAGGTCTTGTCTATTCCATATTGGGTTTATGGAACGGTATCTGAGCTAATTTGAAACTCTTGTTTTATGTATCACCCCACCTCACCTTTCCCGTTAAGCAGCCATAGTGTGTTTTCTGCATGTGTGACTCTGTTCTGTTTTGTAATTCAGTTCAAGTGTAACGGTTTTTACATTCCCTCTATAAGTGACACCTTATGAGAAGTGTCCTTTTCTGTGTGACTTATTTCACTTAGAATCGTCTTACCTAAATCCACTCATCATGCTGCTACTAGGCTTATGACATTGATTTCATGGCTGAGTGATATTCCATTGTACATAAGGACCACAACTTTTTTATCCATTTTTCGCTTTCCTGGGATATTTAAGGTGGAAGGAAGTGGAGGTCCTTGTCAACAGAGCAGCCCTAAACTTTGGGGTGCTTGTGTCTTGCTGATTTTCAATTTTCCCGCTTTATCCCCCCATGCGTGGAAGTGCCCTATGCTCTCTAAGCTGTGTTTTTTAGATGTTTCAGGACACACCGTACACTTCTCCAGAGTGGCTGTTGGCAATTTACATCCCGCCCATCAGTGTAGCAAGGCTCCCATTTCTCCATGGCCTGTCCTGCATTTCTGGTTTTGACACTTTTTTCAGCATGGCCCTTTTGACCGATGGGAAGCGAGACTTCTTTGTCGCGCTGATTTGCCTTTCCAGGTTGCTTGGTTGGCCAAAAAGGGCGTATGCGTTTTTTCCTGAATATATTCAGGAAAAAACGCATACGCCCTTTTTGGCCAAGGGCATCATTGTCAACGTTTTGCCGCTTTTCATGTGCTTTAAAGGCGATTCGAATCTACCTCCTGAAATCTGTTTCCTGCAATTCTGCCTTGATTTCAAATCCTCTTCTTTGCCTTCCCTCAATATATTTGTGGACGAGAGTTATCATTTATAACTCTGCAGGTTTGTGAATTGCAGTGCCCTGAAGCTCCATTTTACAAGTCGCTTTTTTGGGAGCCGGCCGCAAAATCGCAGGATGGCTTCAGGCCCTGTTCTGGTTCCGGGGGGCAGGCTGAGCCTGTGGTTAATTCTTCTTCCTGATGGGAAAATAGAGTGACCTGTGCCTGTCCCAACACCAAGAGCTAGTCTCTCATTGGTTCCCCGTCTTCCCGTTCATCCTCAGGACAAATTGCAACCTGTACGGAACAGGAGGTTAAAGGTGCTGATGCTCCAAGTAGGGAGATTGCTAGTAAAGTGGCTGGAATGGCGAACCCGAGCACAAGGAGATGAGAAATGAGGTGCGTTTTAGAAACCTTTCCCCATCACACGGTGTACCATCTTCTGGGTTTCTCATGCATGTTTTCGATGTAGGAAGATGCCCTTGAACCTGGAGATTTGGGACCCATGCGATGGGTCGCACGCAGTATTACTTTAAAGGGTCTGCGTTTGCTCACCCAACCTCACCAAACCTCTCAGCCCCAAGAGTGTCCACCCTTATGTCTCATCCAGCTGTGGGTCTAGATATGGTCAATCCAGGTTGCATCACAGCCCCTGAACGAATTGTGTAAGAATTTCTCTCTCTTTCCCTGTCTTTGTTTCATGGGTTTTTAAAAGTAATTTCTTTTTATAATGGGGTTTAGCTGCTTTTCACGGCTGTGTTTAGGCCGCTTTACACCCACTTGACACACTAACAGAGAGATATCAATGCATAGGTTTTAAGATTATTACTGGTCAGATATATTCTTGGGCGGTGAATCGGGCGTGTTGAGTCCAGTTCTCTGAGCAAGGAGTAGGTCTTGTCTATTCCATATTGGGTTTATGGAACCGTATCTGAGCTAATTTGAAACTCTTGTTTTATGTATCACCCCACCTCACCTTTCCCGTTACGCAGCCATAGTGTGTTTTCTGCATGTGTGACTCTGTTCTGTTTTGTAATTCAGTTCAAGTGTAACGGTTTTTACATTCCCTCTATAAGTGACACCTTATGAGAAGTGTCCTTTTCTGTGTGACTTATTTCACTTAGAATCGTCTTACCTAAATCCACTCATCATGCTGCTACTAGCCTTATGACATTGATTTCATGGCTGAGTGATATTCCATTGTACATAAGGACCACAACTTTTTTATCCATTTTTCGCTTTCCTGGGATATTTAAGGTGGAAGGAAGTGGAGGTCCTTGTCAACAGAGCAGCCCTAAACTTTGGGGTGCTTGTGTCTTGCTGATTTTCAATTTTCCCGCTTTATCCCCCCATGCGTGGAAGTGCCCTATGCTCTCTAAGCTGTGTTTTTTAGATGTTTCAGGACACACCGTACACTTCTCCAGAGTGGCTGTTGGCAATTTACATCCCGCCCATCTGTGTAGCAAGGCTCCCATTTCTCCATGGCCTGTCCTGCATTTCTGGTTTTGACACTTTTTTCAGCATGGCCCTTTTGACCGATGGGAAGCGAGACTTCTTTGTCGCGCTGATTTGCCTTTCCAGGTTGCTTGGTTGGCCAAAAAGGGCGTATGCGTTTTTTCCTGAATATATTCAGGAAAAAACGCATACGCCCTTTTTGGCCAAGGGCATCATTGTCAACGTTTTGCCGCTTTTCATGTGCTTTAAAGGCGATTCGAATCTACCTCCTGAAATCTGTTTCCTGCAATTCTGCCTTGATTTCAAATCCTCTTCTTTGCCTTCCCTCAATATATTTGTGGACGAGAGTTATCATTTATAACTCTGCAGGTTTGTGAATTGCAGTGCCCTGAAGCTCCATTGTACAAGTCGCTTTTTTGGGAGCCGGCCGCAAAAGCGCAGGATGGCTTCAGGCCCTGTTCTGGTTCCGGGGGGCAGGCTGAGCCTGTGGTTAATTCTTCTTCCTGATGGGAAAATAGAGTGACCTGTGCCTGTCCCAACACCAAGAGCTAGTCTCTCATTGGTTCCCCGTCTTCCCGTTCATCCTCAGGACAAATTGCAACCTGTACGGAACAGGAGGTTAAAGGTGCTGATGCTCCAAGTAGGGAGATTGCTAGTAAAGTGGCTGGAATGGCGAACCCGAGCACAAGGAGATGAGAAATGAGGTGCGTTTTAGAAACCTTTCCCCATCACACGGTGTACCATCTTCTGGGTTTCTCATGCATGTTTTCGATGTAGGAAGATGACCTTGAACCTGGAGATTTGGGACCCATGCGATGGGTCGCACGCAGTATTACTTTAAAGGGTCTGCGTTTGCTCACCCAACCTCACCAAACCTCTCAGCCCCAAGAGTGTCCACCCTTATGTCTCATCCAGCTGTGGGTCTAGATATGGTCAATCCAGGTTGCATCACAGCCCCTGAACGAATTGTGTAAGAATTTCTCTCTCTTTCCCTGTCTTTGTTTCATGGGTTTTTAAAAGTAATTTCTTTTTATAATGGGGTTTAGCTGCTTTTCACGGCTGTGTTTAGGCCGCTTTACACCCACTTGACACACTAACAGAGAGATATCAATGCATAGGTTTTAAGATTATTACTGGTCAGATATATTCTTGGGCGGTGAATCGGGCGTGTTGAGTCCAGTTCTCTGAGCAAGGAGTAGGTCTTGTCTATTCCATATTGGGTTTATGGAACGGTATCTGAGCTAATTTGAAACTCTTGTTTTATGTATCACCCCACCTCACCTTTCCCGTTACGCAGCCATAGTGTGTTTTCTGCATGTGTGACTCTGTTCTGTTTTGTAATTCAGTTCAAGTGTAACGGTTTTTACATTCCCTCTATAAGTGACACCTTATGAGAAGTGTCCTTTTCTGTGTGACTTATTTCACTTAGAATCGTCTTACCTAAATCCACTCATCATGCTGCTACTAGCCTTATGACATTGATTTCATGGCTGAGTGATATTCCATTGTACATAAGGACCACAACTTTTTTATCCATTTTTCGCTTTCCTGGGATATTTAAGGTGGAAGGAAGTGGAGGTCCTTGTCAACAGAGCAGCCCTAAACTTTGGGGTGCTTGTGTCTTGCTGATTTTCAATTTTCCCGCTTTATCCCCCCATGCGTGGAAGTGCCCTATGCTCTCTAAGCTGTGTTTTTTAGATGTTTCAGGACACACCGTACACTTCTCCAGAGTGGCTGTTGGCAATTTACATCCCGCCCATCAGTGTAGCAAGGCTCCCATTTCTCCATGGCCTGTCCTGCATTTCTGGTTTTGACACTTTTTTCAGCATGGCCCTTTTGACCGATGGGAAGCGAGACTTCTTTGTCGCGCTGATTTGCCTTTCCAGGTTGCTTGGTTGGCCAAAAAGGGCGTATGCGTTTTTTCCTGAATATATTCAGGAAAAAACGCATACGCCCTTTTTGGCCAAGGGCATCATTGTCAACGTTTTGCCGCTTTTCATGTGCTTTAAAGGCGATTCGAATCTACCTCCTGAAATCTGTTTCCTGCAATTCTGCCTTGATTTCAAATCCTCTTCTTTGCCTTCCCTCAATATATTTGTGGACGAGAGTTATCATTTATAACTCTGCAGGTTTGTGAATTGCAGTGCCCTGAAGCTCCATTTTACAAGTCGCTTTTTTGGGAGCCGGCCGCAAAAGCGCAGGATGGCTTCAGGCCCTGTTCTGGTTCCGGGGGGCAGGCTGAGCCTGTGGTTAATTCTTCTTCCTGATGGGAAAATAGAGTGACCTGTGCCTGTCCCAACACCAAGAGCTAGTCTCTCATTGGTTCCCCGTCTTCCCGTTCATCCTCAGGACAAATTGCAACCTGTACGGAACAGGAGGTTAAAGGTGCTGATGCTCCAAGTAGGGAGATTGCTAGTAAAGTGGCTGGAATGGCGAACCCGAGCACAAGGAGATGAGAAATGAGGTGCGTTTTAGAAACCTTTCCCCATCACACGGTGTACCATCTTCTGGGTTTCTCATGCATGTTTTCGATGTAGGAAGATGCCCTTGAACCTGGAGATTTGGGACCCATGCGATGGGTCGCACGCAGTATTACTTTAAAGGGTCTGCGTTTGCTCACCCAACCTCACCAAACCTCTCAGCCCCAAGAGTGTCCACCCTTATGTCTCATCCAGCTGTGGGTCTAGATATGGTCAATCCAGGTTGCATCACAGCCCCTGAACGAATTGTGTAAGAATTTCTCTCTCTTTCCCTGTCTTTGTTTCATGGGTTTTTAAAAGTAATTTCTTTTTATAATGGGGTTTAGCTGCTTTTCACGGCTGTGTTTAGGCCGCTTTACACCCACTTGACACACTAACAGAGAGATATCAATGCATAGGTTTTAAGATTATTACTGGTCAGATATATTCTTGGGCGGTGAATCGGGCGTGTTGAGTCCAGTTCTCTGAGCAAGGAGTAGGTCTTGTCTATTCCATATTGGGTTTATGGAACGGTATCTGAGCTAATTTGAAACTCTTGTTTTATGTATCACCCCACCTCACCTTTCCCGTTACGCAGCCATAGTGTGTTTTCTGCATGTGTGACTCTGTTCTGTTTTGTAATTCAGTTCAAGTGTAACGGTTTTTACATTCCCTCTATAAGTGACACCTTATGAGAAGTGTCCTTTTCTGTGTGACTTATTTCACTTAGAATCGTCTTACCTAAATCCACTCATCATGCTGCTACTAGCCTTATGACATTGATTTCATGGCTGAGTGATATTCCATTGTACATAAGGACCACAACTTTTTTATCCATTTTTCGCTTTCCTGGGATATTTAAGGTGGAAGGAAGTGGAGGTCCTTGTCAACAGAGCAGCCCTAAACTTTGGGGTGCTTGTGTCTTGCTGATTTTCAATTTTCCCGCTTTATCCCCCCATGCGTGGAAGTGCCCTATGCTCTCTAAGCTGTGTTTTTTAGATGTTTCAGGACACACCGTACACTTCTCCAGAGTGGCTGTTGGCAATTTACATCCCGCCCATCAGTGTAGCAAGGCTCCCATTTCTCCATGGCCTGTCCTGCATTTCTGGTTTTGACACTTTTTTCAGCATGGCCCTTTTGACCGATGGGAAGCGAGACTTCTTTGTCGCGCTGATTTGCCTTTCCAGGTTGCTTGGTTGGCCAAAAAGGGCGTATGCGTTTTTTCCTGAATATATTCAGGAAAAAACGCATACGCCCTTTTTGGCCAAGGGCATCATTGTCAACGTTTTGCCGCTTTTCATGTGCTTTAAAGGCGATTCGAATCTACCTCCTGAAATCTGTTTCCTGCAATTCTGCCTTGATTTCAAATCCTCTTCTTTGCCTTCCCTCAATATATTTGTGGACGAGAGTTATCATTTATAACTCTGCAGGTTTGTGAATTGCAGTGCCCTGAAGCTCCATTTTACAAGTCGCTTTTTTGGGAGCCGGCCGCAAAAGCGCAGGATGGCTTCAGGCCCTGTTCTGGTTCCGGGGGGCAGGCTGAGCCTGTGGTTAATTCTTCTTCCTGATGGGAAAATAGAGTGACCTGTGCCTGTCCCAACACCAAGAGCTAGTCTCTCATTGGTTCCCCGTCTTCCCGTTCATCCTCAGGACAAATTGCAACCTGTACGGAACAGGAGGTTAAAGGTGCTGATGCTCCAAGTAGGGAGATTGCTAGTAAAGTGGCTGGAATGGCGAACCCGAGCACAAGGAGATGAGAAATGAGGTGCGTTTTAGAAACCTTTCCCCATCACACGGTGTACCATCTTCTGGGTTTCTCATGCATGTTTTCGATGTAGGAAGATGCCCTTGAACCTGGAGATTTGGGACCCATGCGATGGGTCGCACGCAGTATTACTTTAAAGGGTCTGCGTTTGCTCACCCAACCTCACCAAACCTCTCAGCCCCAAGAGTGTCCACCCTTATGTCTCATCCAGCTGTGGGTCTAGATATGGTCAATCCAGGTTGCATCACAGCCCCTGAACGAATTGTGTAAGAATTTCTCTCTCTTTCCCTGTCTTTGTTTCATGGGTTTTTAAAAGTAATTTCTTTTTATAATGGGGTTTAGCTGCTTTTCACGGCTGTGTTTAGGCCGCTTTACACCCACTTGACACACTAACAGAGAGATATCAATGCATAGGTTTTAAGATTATTACTGGTCAGATATATTCTTGGGCGGTGAATCGGGCGTGTTGAGTCCAGTTCTCTGAGCAAGGAGTAGGTCTTGTCTATTCCATATTGGGTTTATGGAACGGTATCTGAGCTAATTTGAAACTCTTGTTTTATGTATCACCCCACCTCACCTTTCCCGTTACGCAGCCATAGTGTGTTTTCTGCATGTGTGACTCTGTTCTGTTTTGTAATTCAGTTCAAGTGTAACGGTTTTTACATTCCCTCTATAAGTGACACCTTATGAGAAGTGTCCTTTTCTGTGTGACTTATTTCACTTAGAATCGTCTTACCTAAATCCACTCATCATGCTGCTACTAGCCTTATGACATTGATTTCATGGCTGAGTGATATTCCATTGTACATAAGGACCACAACTTTTTTATCCATTTTTCGCTTTCCTGGGATATTTAAGGTGGAAGGAAGTGGAGGTCCTTGTCAACAGAGCAGCCCTAAACTTTGGGGTGCTTGTGTCTTGCTGATTTTCAATTTTCCCGCTTTATCCCCCCATGCGTGGAAGTGCCCTATGCTCTCTAAGCTGTGTTTTTTAGATGTTTCAGGACACACCGTACACTTCTCCAGAGTGGCTGTTGGCAATTTACATCCCGCCCATCTGTGTAGCAAGGCTCCCATTTCTCCATGGCCTGTCCTGCATTTCTGGTTTTGACACTTTTTTCAGCATGGCCCTTTTGACCGATGGGAAGCGAGACTTCTTTGTCGCGCTGATTTGCCTTTCCAGGTTGCTTGGTTGGCCAAAAAGGGCGTATGCGTTTTTTCCTGAATATATTCAGGAAAAAACGCATACGCCCTTTTTGGCCAAGGGCATCATTGTCAACGTTTTGCCGCTTTTCATGTGCTTTAAAGGCGATTCGAATCTACCTCCTGAAATCTGTTTCCTGCAATTCTGCCTTGATTTCAAATCCTCTTCTTTGCCTTCCCTCAATATATTTGTGGACGAGAGTTATCATTTATAACTCTGCAGGTTTGTGAATTGCAGTGCCCTGAAGCTCCATTTTACAAGTCGCTTTTTTGGGAGCCGGCCGCAAAAGCGCAGGATGGCTTCAGGCCCTGTTCTGGTTCCGGGGGGCAGGCTGAGCCTGTGGTTAATTCTTCTTCCTGATGGGAAAATAGAGTGACCTGTGCCTGTCCCAACACCAAGAGCTAGTCTCTCATTGGTTCCCCGTCTTCCCGTTCATCCTCAGGACAAATTGCAACCTGTACGGAACAGGAGGTTAAAGGTGCTGATGCTCCAAGTAGGGAGATTGCTAGTAAAGTGGCTGGAATGGCGAACCCGAGCACAAGGAGATGAGAAATGAGGTGCGTTTTAGAAACCTTTCCCCATCACACGGTGTACCATCTTCTGGGTTTCTCATGCATGTTTTCGATGTAGGAAGATGCCCTTGAACCTGGAGATTTGGGACCCATGCGATGGGTCGCACGCAGTATTACTTTAAAGGGTCTGCGTTTGCTCACCCAACCTCACCAAACCTCTCAGCCCCAAGAGTGTCCACCCTTATGTCTCATCCAGCTGTGGGTCTAGATATGGTCAATCCAGGTTGCATCACAGCCCCTGAACGAATTGTGTAAGAATTTCTCTCTCTTTCCCTGTCTTTGTTTCATGGGTTTTTAAAAGTAATTTCTTTTTATAATGGGGTTTAGCTGCTTTTCACGGCTGTGTTTAGGCCGCTTTACACCCACTTGACACACTAACAGAGAGATATCAATACATAGGTTTTAAGATTATTACTGGTCAGATATATTCTTGGGCGGTGAATCGGGCGTGTTGAGTCCAGTTCTCTGAGCAAGGAGTAGGTCTTGTCTATTCCATATTGGGTTTATGGAACGGTATCTGAGCTAATTTGAAACTCTTGTTTTATGTATCACCCCACCTCACCTTTCCCGTTACGCAGCCATAGTGTGTTTTCTGCATGTGTGACTCTGTTCTGTTTTGTAATTCAGTTCAAGTGTAACGGTTTTTACATTCCCTCTATAAGTGACACCTTATGAGAAGTGTCCTTTTCTGTGTGACTTATTTCACTTAGAATCGTCTTACCTAAATCCACTCATCATGCTGCTACTAGCCTTATGACATTGATTTCATGGCTGAGTGATATTCCATTGTACATAAGGACCACAACTTTTTTATCCATTTTTCGCTTTCCTGGGATATTTAAGGTGGAAGGAAGTGGAGGTCCTTGTCAACAGAGCAGCCCTAAACTTTGGGGTGCTTGTGTCTTGCTGATTTTCAATTTTCCCGCTTTATCCCCCCATGCGTGGAAGTGCCCTATGCTCTCTAAGCTGTGTTTTTTAGATGTTTCAGGACACACCGTACACTTCTCCAGAGTGGCTGTTGGCAATTTACATCCCGCCCATCAGTGTAGCAAGGCTCCCATTTCTCCATGGCCTGTCCTGCATTTCTGGTTTTGACACTTTTTTCAGCATGGCCCTTTTGACCGATGGGAAGCGAGACTTCTTTGTCGCGCTGATTTGCCTTTCCAGGTTGCTTGGTTGGCCAAAAAGGGCGTATGCGTTTTTTCCTGAATATATTCAGGAAAAAACGCATACGCCCTTTTTGGCCAAGGGCATCATTGTCAACGTTTTGCCGCTTTTCATGTGCTTTAAAGGCGATTCGAATCTACCTCCTGAAATCTGTTTCCTGCAATTCTGCCTTGATTTCAAATCCTCTTCTTTGCCTTCCCTCAATATATTTGTGGACGAGAGTTATCATTTATAACTCTGCAGGTTTGTGAATTGCAGTGCCCTGAAGCTCCATTTTACAAGTCGCTTTTTTGGGAGCCGGCCGCAAAAGCGCAGGATGGCTTCAGGCCCTGTTCTGGTTCCGGGGGGCAGGCTGAGCCTGTGGTTAATTCTTCTTCCTGATGGGAAAATAGAGTGACCTGTGCCTGTCCCAACACCAAGAGCTAGTCTCTCATTGGTTCCCCGTCTTCCCGTTCATCCTCAGGACAAATTGCAACCTGTACGGAACAGGAGGTTAAAGGTGCTGATGCTCCAAGTAGGGAGATTGCTAGTAAAGTGGCTGGAATGGCGAACCCGAGCACAAGGAGATGAGAAATGAGGTGCGTTTTAGAAACCTTTCCCCATCACACGGTGTACCATCTTCTGGGTTTCTCATGCATGTTTTCGATGTAGGAAGATGCCCTTGAACCTGGAGATTTGGGACCCATGCGATGGGTCGCACGCAGTATTACTTTAAAGGGTCTGCGTTTGCTCACCCAACCTCACCAAACCTCTCAGCCCCAAGAGTGTCCACCCTTATGTCTCATCCAGCTGTGGGTCTAGATATGGTCAATCCAGGTTGCATCACAGCCCCTGAACGAATTGTGTAAGAATTTCTCTCTCTTTCCCTGTCTTTGTTTCATGGGTTTTTAAAAGTAATTTCTTTTTATAATGGGGTTTAGCTGCTTTTCACGGCTGTGTTTAGGCCGCTTTACACCCACTTGACACACTAACAGAGAGATATCAATGCATAGGTTTTAAGATTATTACTGGTCAGATATATTCTTGGGCGGTGAATCGGGCGTGTTGAGTCCAGTTCTCTGAGCAAGGAGTAGGTCTTGTCTATTCCATATTGGGTTTATGGAACGGTATCTGAGCTAATTTGAAACTCTTGTTTTATGTATCACCCCACCTCACCTTTCCCGTTACGCAGCCATAGTGTGTTTTCTGCATGTGTGACTCTGTTCTGTTTTGTAATTCAGTTCAAGTGTAACGGTTTTTACATTCCCTCTATAAGTGACACCTTATGAGAAGTGTCCTTTTCTGTGTGACTTATTTCACTTAGAATCGTCTTACCTAAATCCACTCATCATGCTGCTACTAGCCTTATGACATTGATTTCATGGCTGAGTGATATTCCATTGTACATAAGGACCACAACTTTTTTATCCATTTTTCGCTTTCCTGGGATATTTAAGGTGGAAGGAAGTGGAGGTCCTTGTCAACAGAGCAGCCCTAAACTTTGGGGTGCTTGTGTCTTGCTGATTTTCAATTTTCCCGCTTTATCCCCCCATGCGTGGAAGTGCCCTATGCTCTCTAAGCTGTGTTTTTTAGATGTTTCAGGACACACCGTACACTTCTCCAGAGTGGCTGTTGGCAATTTACATCCCGCCCATCAGTGTAGCAAGGCTCCCATTTCTCCATGGCCTGTCCTGCATTTCTGGTTTTGACACTTTTTTCAGCATGGCCCTTTTGACCGATGGGAAGCGAGACTTCTTTGTCGCGCTGATTTGCCTTTCCAGGTTGCTTGGTTGGCCAAAAAGGGCGTATGCGTTTTTTCCTGAATATATTCAGGAAAAAACGCATACGCCCTTTTTGGCCAAGGGCATCATTGTCAACGTTTTGCCGCTTTTCATGTGCTTTAAAGGCGATTCGAATCTACCTCCTGAAATCTGTTTCCTGCAATTCTGCCTTGATTTCAAATCCTCTTCTTTGCCTTCCCTCAATATATTTGTGGACGAGAGTTATCATTTATAACTCTGCAGGTTTGTGAATTGCAGTGCCCTGAAGCTCCATTTTACAAGTCGCTTTTTTGGGAGCCGGCCGCAAAAGCGCAGGATGGCTTCAGGCCCTGTTCTGGTTCCGGGGGGCAGGCTGAGCCTGTGGTTAATTCTTCTTCCTGATGGGAAAATAGAGTGACCTGTGCCTGTCCCAACACCAAGAGCTAGTCTCTCATTGGTTCCCCGTCTTCCCGTTCATCCTCAGGACAAATTGCAACCTGTACGGAACAGGAGGTTAAAGGTGCTGATGCTCCAAGTAGGGAGATTGCTAGTAAAGTGGCTGGAATGGCGAACCCGAGCACAAGGAGATGAGAAATGAGGTGCGTTTTAGAAACCTTTCCCCATCACACGGTGTACCATCTTCTGGGTTTCTCATGCATGTTTTCGATGTAGGAAGATGCCCTTGAACCTGGAGATTTGGGACCCATGCGATGGGTCGCACGCAGTATTACTTTAAAGGGTCTGCGTTTGCTCACCCAACCTCACCAAACCTCTCAGCCCCAAGAGTGTCCACCCTTATGTCTCATCCAGCTGTGGGTCTAGATATGGTCAATCCAGGTTGCATCACAGCCCCTGAACGAATTGTGTAAGAATTTCTCTCTCTTTCCCTGTCTTTGTTTCATGGGTTTTTAAAAGTAATTTATTTTTATAATGGGGTTTAGCTGCTTTTCACGGCTGTGTTTAGGCCGCTTTACACCCACTTGACACACTAACAGAGAGATATCAATACATAGGTTTTAAGATTATTACTGGTCAGATATATTCTTGTGCGGTGAATCGGGCGTGTTGAGTCCAGTTCTCTGAGCAAGGAGTAGGTCTTGTCTATTCCATATTGGGTTTATGGAACGGTATCTGAGCTAATTTGAAACTCTTGTTTTATGTATCACCCCACCTCACCTTTCCCGTTAAGCAGCCATAGTGTGTTTTCTGCATGTGTGACTCTGTTCTGTTTTGTAATTCAGTTCAAGTGTAACGGTTTTTACATTCCCTCTATAAGTGACACCTTATGAGAAGTGTCCTTTTCTGTGTGACTTATTTCACTTAGAATCGTCTTACCTAAATCCACTCATCATGCTGCTACTAGCCTTATGACATTGATTTCATGGCTGAGTGATATTCCATTGTACATAAGGACCACAACTTTTTTATCCATTTTTCGCTTTCCTGGGATATTTAAGGTGGAAGGAAGTGGAGGTCCTTGTCAACAGAGCAGCCCTAAACTTTGGGGTGCTTGTGTCTTGCTGATTTTCAATTTTCCCGCTTTATCCCCCCATGCGTGGAAGTGCCCTATGCTCTCTAAGCTGTGTTTTTTAGATGTTTCAGGACACACCGTACACTTCTCCAGAGTGGCTGTTGGCAATTTACATCCCGCCCATCAGTGTAGCAAGGCTCCCATTTCTCCATGGCCTGTCCTGCATTTCTGGTTTTGACACTTTTTTCAGCATGGCCCTTTTGACCGATGGGAAGCGAGACTTCTTTGTCGCGCTGATTTGCCTTTCCAGGTTGCTTGGTTGGCCAAAAAGGGCGTATGCGTTTTTTCCTGAATATATTCAGGAAAAAACGCATACGCCCTTTTTGGCCAAGGGCATCATTGTCAACGTTTTGCCGCTTTTCATGTGCTTTAAAGGCGATTCGAATCTACCTCCTGAAATCTGTTTCCTGCAATTCTGCCTTGATTTCAAATCCTCTTCTTTGCCTTCCCTCAATATATTTGTGGACGAGAGTTATCATTTATAACTCTGCAGGTTTGTGAATTGCAGTGCCCTGAAGCTCCATTGTACAAGTCGCTTTTTTGGGAGCCGGCCGCAAAAGCGCAGGATGGCTTCAGGCCCTGTTCTGGTTCCGGGGGGCAGGCTGAGCCTGTGGTTAATTCTTCTTCCTGATGGGAAAATAGAGTGACCTGTGCCTGTCCCAACACCAAGAGCTAGTCTCTCATTGGTTCCCCGTCTTCCCGTTCATCCTCAGGACAAATTGCAACCTGTACGGAACAGGAGGTTAAAGGTGCTGATGCTCCAAGTAGGGAGATTGCTAGTAAAGTGGCTGGAATGGCGAACCCGAGCACAAGGAGATGAGAAATGAGGTGCGTTTTAGAAACCTTTCCCCATCACACGGTGTACCATCTTCTGGGTTTCTCATGCATGTTTTCGATGTAGGAAGATGACCTTGAACCTGGAGATTTGGGACCCATGCGATGGGTCGCACGCAGTATTACTTTAAAGGGTCTGCGTTTGCTCACCCAACCTCACCAAACCTCTCAGCCCCAAGAGTGTCCACCCTTATGTCTCATCCAGCTGTGGGTCTAGATATGGTCAATCCAGGTTGCATCACAGCCCCTGAACGAATTGTGTAAGAATTTCTCTCTCTTTCCCTGTCTTTGTTTCATGGGTTTTTAAAAGTAATTTCTTTTTATAATGGGGTTTAGCTGCTTTTCACGGCTGTGTTTAGGCCGCTTTACACCCACTTGACACACTAACAGAGAGATATCAATGCATAGGTTTTAAGATTATTACTGGTCAGATATATTCTTGGGCGGTGAATCGGGCGTGTTGAGTCCAGTTCTCTGAGCAAGGAGTAGGTCTTGTCTATTCCATATTGGGTTTATGGAACGGTATCTGAGCTAATTTGAAACTCTTGTTTTATGTATCACCCCACCTCACCTTTCCCGTTACGCAGCCATAGTGTGTTTTCTGCATGTGTGACTCTGTTCTGTTTTGTAATTCAGTTCAAGTGTAACGGTTTTTACATTCCCTCTATAAGTGACACCTTATGAGAAGTGTCCTTTTCTGTGTGACTTATTTCACTTAGAATCGTCTTACCTAAATCCACTCATCATGCTGCTACTAGCCTTATGACATTGATTTCATGGCTGAGTGATATTCCATTGTACATAAGGACCACAACTTTTTTATCCATTTTTCGCTTTCCTGGGATATTTAAGGTGGAAGGAAGTGGAGGTCCTTGTCAACAGAGCAGCCCTAAACTTTGGGGTGCTTGTGTCTTGCTGATTTTCAATTTTCCCGCTTTATCCCCCCATGCGTGGAAGTGCCCTATGCTCTCTAAGCTGTGTTTTTTAGATGTTTCAGGACACACCGTACACTTCTCCAGAGTGGCTGTTGGCAATTTACATCCCGCCCATCAGTGTAGCAAGGCTCCCATTTCTCCATGGCCTGTCCTGCATTTCTGGTTTTGACACTTTTTTCAGCATGGCCCTTTTGACCGATGGGAAGCGAGACTTCTTTGTCGCGCTGATTTGCCTTTCCAGGTTGCTTGGTTGGCCAAAAAGGGCGTATGCGTTTTTTCCTGAATATATTCAGGAAAAAACGCATACGCCCTTTTTGGCCAAGGGCATCATTGTCAACGTTTTGCCGCTTTTCATGTGCTTTAAAGGCGATTCGAATCTACCTCCTGAAATCTGTTTCCTGCAATTCTGCCTTGATTTCAAATCCTCTTCTTTGCCTTCCCTCAATATATTTGTGGACGAGAGTTATCATTTATAACTCTGCAGGTTTGTGAATTGCAGTGCCCTGAAGCTCCATTTTACAAGTCGCTTTTTTGGGAGCCGGCCGCAAAAGCGCAGGATGGCTTCAGGCCCTGTTCTGGTTCCGGGGGGCAGGCTGAGCCTGTGGTTAATTCTTCTTCCTGATGGGAAAATAGAGTGACCTGTGCCTGTCCCAACACCAAGAGCTAGTCTCTCATTGGTTCCCCGTCTTCCCGTTCATCCTCAGGACAAATTGCAACCTGTACGGAACAGGAGGTTAAAGGTGCTGATGCTCCAAGTAGGGAGATTGCTAGTAAAGTGGCTGGAATGGCGAACCCGAGCACAAGGAGATGAGAAATGAGGTGCGTTTTAGAAACCTTTCCCCATCACACGGTGTACCATCTTCTGGGTTTCTCATGCATGTTTTCGATGTAGGAAGATGCCCTTGAACCTGGAGATTTGGGACCCATGCGATGGGTCGCACGCAGTATTACTTTAAAGGGTCTGCGTTTGCTCACCCAACCTCACCAAACCTCTCAGCCCCAAGAGTGTCCACCCTTATGTCTCATCCAGCTGTGGGTCTAGATATGGTCAATCCAGGTTGCATCACAGCCCCTGAACGAATTGTGTAAGAATTTCTCTCTCTTTCCCTGTCTTTGTTTCATGGGTTTTTAAAAGTAATTTCTTTTTATAATGGGGTTTAGCTGCTTTTCACGGCTGTGTTTAGGCCGCTTTACACCCACTTGACACACTAACAGAGAGATATCAATGCATAGGTTTTAAGATTATTACTGGTCAGATATATTCTTGGGCGGTGAATCGGGCGTGTTGAGTCCAGTTCTCTGAGCAAGGAGTAGGTCTTGTCTATTCCATATTGGGTTTATGGAACGGTATCTGAGCTAATTTGAAACTCTTGTTTTATGTATCACCCCACCTCACCTTTCCCGTTACGCAGCCATAGTGTGTTTTCTGCATGTGTGACTCTGTTCTGTTTTGTAATTCAGTTCAAGTGTAACGGTTTTTACATTCCCTCTATAAGTGACACCTTATGAGAAGTGTCCTTTTCTGTGTGACTTATTTCACTTAGAATCGTCTTACCTAAATCCACTCATCATGCTGCTACTAGCCTTATGACATTGATTTCATGGCTGAGTGATATTCCATTGTACATAAGGACCACAACTTTTTTATCCATTTTTCGCTTTCCTGGGATATTTAAGGTGGAAGGAAGTGGAGGTCCTTGTCAACAGAGCAGCCCTAAACTTTGGGGTGCTTGTGTCTTGCTGATTTTCAATTTTCCCGCTTTATCCCCCCATGCGTGGAAGTGCCCTATGCTCTCTAAGCTGTGTTTTTTAGATGTTTCAGGACACACCGTACACTTCTCCAGAGTGGCTGTTGGCAATTTACATCCCGCCCATCAGTGTAGCAAGGCTCCCATTTCTCCATGGCCTGTCCTGCATTTCTGGTTTTGACACTTTTTTCAGCATGGCCCTTTTGACCGATGGGAAGCGAGACTTCTTTGTCGCGCTGATTTGCCTTTCCAGGTTGCTTGGTTGGCCAAAAAGGGCGTATGCGTTTTTTCCTGAATATATTCAGGAAAAAACGCATACGCCCTTTTTGGCCAAGGGCATCATTGTCAACGTTTTGCCGCTTTTCATGTGCTTTAAAGGCGATTCGAATCTACCTCCTGAAATCTGTTTCCTGCAATTCTGCCTTGATTTCAAATCCTCTTCTTTGCCTTCCCTCAATATATTTGTGGACGAGAGTTATCATTTATAACTCTGCAGGTTTGTGAATTGCAGTGCCCTGAAGCTCCATTTTACAAGTCGCTTTTTTGGGAGCCGGCCGCAAAAGCGCAGGATGGCTTCAGGCCCTGTTCTGGTTCCGGGGGGCAGGCTGAGCCTGTGGTTAATTCTTCTTCCTGATGGGAAAATAGAGTGACCTGTGCCTGTCCCAACACCAAGAGCTAGTCTCTCATTGGTTCCCCGTCTTCCCGTTCATCCTCAGGACAAATTGCAACCTGTACGGAACAGGAGGTTAAAGGTGCTGATGCTCCAAGTAGGGAGATTGCTAGTAAAGTGGCTGGAATGGCGAACCCGAGCACAAGGAGATGAGAAATGAGGTGCGTTTTAGAAACCTTTCCCCATCACACGGTGTACCATCTTCTGGGTTTCTCATGCATGTTTTCGATGTAGGAAGATGCCCTTGAACCTGGAGATTTGGGACCCATGCGATGGGTCGCACGCAGTATTACTTTAAAGGGTCTGCGTTTGCTCACCCAACCTCACCAAACCTCTCAGCCCCAAGAGTGTCCACCCTTATGTCTCATCCAGCTGTGGGTCTAGATATGGTCAATCCAGGTTGCATCACAGCCCCTGAACGAATTGTGTAAGAATTTCTCTCTCTTTCCCTGTCTTTGTTTCATGGGTTTTTAAAAGTAATTTCTTTTTATAATGGGGTTTAGCTGCTTTTCACGGCTGTGTTTAGGCCGCTTTACACCCACTTGACACACTAACAGAGAGATATCAATGCATAGGTTTTAAGATTATTACTGGTCAGATATATTCTTGGGCGGTGAATCGGGCGTGTTGAGTCCAGTTCTCTGAGCAAGGAGTAGGTCTTGTCTATTCCATATTGGGTTTATGGAACGGTATCTGAGCTAATTTGAAACTCTTGTTTTATGTATCACCCCACCTCACCTTTCCCGTTACGCAGCCATAGTGTGTTTTCTGCATGTGTGACTCTGTTCTGTTTTGTAATTCAGTTCAAGTGTAACGGTTTTTACATTCCCTCTATAAGTGACACCTTATGAGAAGTGTCCTTTTCTGTGTGACTTATTTCACTTAGAATCGTCTTACCTAAATCCACTCATCATGCTGCTACTAGCCTTATGACATTGATTTCATGGCTGAGTGATATTCCATTGTACATAAGGACCACAACTTTTTTATCCATTTTTCGCTTTCCTGGGATATTTAAGGTGGAAGGAAGTGGAGGTCCTTGTCAACAGAGCAGCCCTAAACTTTGGGGTGCTTGTGTCTTGCTGATTTTCAATTTTCCCGCTTTATCCCCCCATGCGTGGAAGTGCCCTATGCTCTCTAAGCTGTGTTTTTTAGATGTTTCAGGACACACCGTACACTTCTCCAGAGTGGCTGTTGGCAATTTACATCCCGCCCATCTGTGTAGCAAGGCTCCCATTTCTCCATGGCCTGTCCTGCATTTCTGGTTTTGACACTTTTTTCAGCATGGCCCTTTTGACCGATGGGAAGCGAGACTTCTTTGTCGCGCTGATTTGCCTTTCCAGGTTGCTTGGTTGGCCAAAAAGGGCGTATGCGTTTTTTCCTGAATATATTCAGGAAAAAACGCATACGCCCTTTTTGGCCAAGGGCATCATTGTCAACGTTTTGCCGCTTTTCATGTGCTTTAAAGGCGATTCGAATCTACCTCCTGAAATCTGTTTCCTGCAATTCTGCCTTGATTTCAAATCCTCTTCTTTGCCTTCCCTCAATATATTTGTGGACGAGAGTTATCATTTATAACTCTGCAGGTTTGTGAATTGCAGTGCCCTGAAGCTCCATTTTACAAGTCGCTTTTTTGGGAGCCGGCCGCAAAAGCGCAGGATGGCTTCAGGCCCTGTTCTGGTTCCGGGGGGCAGGCTGAGCCTGTGGTTAATTCTTCTTCCTGATGGGAAAATAGAGTGACCTGTGCCTGTCCCAACACCAAGAGCTAGTCTCTCATTGGTTCCCCGTCTTCCCGTTCATCCTCAGGACAAATTGCAACCTGTACGGAACAGGAGGTTAAAGGTGCTGATGCTCCAAGTAGGGAGATTGCTAGTAAAGTGGCTGGAATGGCGAACCCGAGCACAAGGAGATGAGAAATGAGGTGCGTTTTAGAAACCTTTCCCCATCACACGGTGTACCATCTTCTGGGTTTCTCATGCATGTTTTCGATGTAGGAAGATGCCCTTGAACCTGGAGATTTGGGACCCATGCGATGGGTCGCACGCAGTATTACTTTAAAGGGTCTGCGTTTGCTCACCCAACCTCACCAAACCTCTCAGCCCCAAGAGTGTCCACCCTTATGTCTCATCCAGCTGTGGGTCTAGATATGGTCAATCCAGGTTGCATCACAGCCCCTGAACGAATTGTGTAAGAATTTCTCTCTCTTTCCCTGTCTTTGTTTCATGGGTTTTTAAAAGTAATTTCTTTTTATAATGGGGTTTAGCTGCTTTTCACGGCTGTGTTTAGGCCGCTTTACACCCACTTGACACACTAACAGAGAGATATCAATACATAGGTTTTAAGATTATTACTGGTCAGATATATTCTTGGGCGGTGAATCGGGCGTGTTGAGTCCAGTTCTCTGAGCAAGGAGTAGGTCTTGTCTATTCCATATTGGGTTTATGGAACGGTATCTGAGCTAATTTGAAACTCTTGTTTTATGTATCACCCCACCTCACCTTTCCCGTTACGCAGCCATAGTGTGTTTTCTGCATGTGTGACTCTGTTCTGTTTTGTAATTCAGTTCAAGTGTAACGGTTTTTACATTCCCTCTATAAGTGACACCTTATGAGAAGTGTCCTTTTCTGTGTGACTTATTTCACTTAGAATCGTCTTACCTAAATCCACTCATCATGCTGCTACTAGCCTTATGACATTGATTTCATGGCTGAGTGATATTCCATTGTACATAAGGACCACAACTTTTTTATCCATTTTTCGCTTTCCTGGGATATTTAAGGTGGAAGGAAGTGGAGGTCCTTGTCAACAGAGCAGCCCTAAACTTTGGGGTGCTTGTGTCTTGCTGATTTTCAATTTTCCCGCTTTATCCCCCCATGCGTGGAAGTGCCCTATGCTCTCTAAGCTGTGTTTTTTAGATGTTTCAGGACACACCGTACACTTCTCCAGAGTGGCTGTTGGCAATTTACATCCCGCCCATCAGTGTAGCAAGGCTCCCATTTCTCCATGGCCTGTCCTGCATTTCTGGTTTTGACACTTTTTTCAGCATGGCCCTTTTGACCGATGGGAAGCGAGACTTCTTTGTCGCGCTGATTTGCCTTTCCAGGTTGCTTGGTTGGCCAAAAAGGGCGTATGCGTTTTTTCCTGAATATATTCAGGAAAAAACGCATACGCCCTTTTTGGCCAAGGGCATCATTGTCAACGTTTTGCCGCTTTTCATGTGCTTTAAAGGCGATTCGAATCTACCTCCTGAAATCTGTTTCCTGCAATTCTGCCTTGATTTCAAATCCTCTTCTTTGCCTTCCCTCAATATATTTGTGGACGAGAGTTATCATTTATAACTCTGCAGGTTTGTGAATTGCAGTGCCCTGAAGCTCCATTTTACAAGTCGCTTTTTTGGGAGCCGGCCGCAAAAGCGCAGGATGGCTTCAGGCCCTGTTCTGGTTCCGGGGGGCAGGCTGAGCCTGTGGTTAATTCTTCTTCCTGATGGGAAAATAGAGTGACCTGTGCCTGTCCCAACACCAAGAGCTAGTCTCTCATTGGTTCCCCGTCTTCCCGTTCATCCTCAGGACAAATTGCAACCTGTACGGAACAGGAGGTTAAAGGTGCTGATGCTCCAAGTAGGGAGATTGCTAGTAAAGTGGCTGGAATGGCGAACCCGAGCACAAGGAGATGAGAAATGAGGTGCGTTTTAGAAACCTTTCCCCATCACACGGTGTACCATCTTCTGGGTTTCTCATGCATGTTTTCGATGTAGGAAGATGCCCTTGAACCTGGAGATTTGGGACCCATGCGATGGGTCGCACGCAGTATTACTTTAAAGGGTCTGCGTTTGCTCACCCAACCTCACCAAACCTCTCAGCCCCAAGAGTGTCCACCCTTATGTCTCATCCAGCTGTGGGTCTAGATATGGTCAATCCAGGTTGCATCACAGCCCCTGAACGAATTGTGTAAGAATTTCTCTCTCTTTCCCTGTCTTTGTTTCATGGGTTTTTAAAAGTAATTTCTTTTTATAATGGGGTTTAGCTGCTTTTCACGGCTGTGTTTAGGCCGCTTTACACCCACTTGACACACTAACAGAGAGATATCAATGCATAGGTTTTAAGATTATTACTGGTCAGATATATTCTTGGGCGGTGAATCGGGCGTGTTGAGTCCAGTTCTCTGAGCAAGGAGTAGGTCTTGTCTATTCCATATTGGGTTTATGGAACGGTATCTGAGCTAATTTGAAACTCTTGTTTTATGTATCACCCCACCTCACCTTTCCCGTTACGCAGCCATAGTGTGTTTTCTGCATGTGTGACTCTGTTCTGTTTTGTAATTCAGTTCAAGTGTAACGGTTTTTACATTCCCTCTATAAGTGACACCTTATGAGAAGTGTCCTTTTCTGTGTGACTTATTTCACTTAGAATCGTCTTACCTAAATCCACTCATCATGCTGCTACTAGCCTTATGACATTGATTTCATGGCTGAGTGATATTCCATTGTACATAAGGACCACAACTTTTTTATCCATTTTTCGCTTTCCTGGGATATTTAAGGTGGAAGGAAGTGGAGGTCCTTGTCAACAGAGCAGCCCTAAACTTTGGGGTGCTTGTGTCTTGCTGATTTTCAATTTTCCCGCTTTATCCCCCCATGCGTGGAAGTGCCCTATGCTCTCTAAGCTGTGTTTTTTAGATGTTTCAGGACACACCGTACACTTCTCCAGAGTGGCTGTTGGCAATTTACATCCCGCCCATCTGTGTAGCAAGGCTCCCATTTCTCCATGGCCTGTCCTGCATTTCTGGTTTTGACACTTTTTTCAGCATGGCCCTTTTGACCGATGGGAAGCGAGACTTCTTTGTCGCGCTGATTTGCCTTTCCAGGTTGCTTGGTTGGCCAAAAAGGGCGTATGCGTTTTTTCCTGAATATATTCAGGAAAAAACGCATACGCCCTTTTTGGCCAAGGGCATCATTGTCAACGTTTTGCCGCTTTTCATGTGCTTTAAAGGCGATTCGAATCTACCTCCTGAAATCTGTTTCCTGCAATTCTGCCTTGATTTCAAATCCTCTTCTTTGCCTTCCCTCAATATATTTGTGGACGAGAGTTATCATTTATAACTCTGCAGGTTTGTGAATTGCAGTGCCCTGAAGCTCCATTTTACAAGTCGCTTTTTTGGGAGCCGGCCGCAAAAGCGCAGGATGGCTTCAGGCCCTGTTCTGGTTCCGGGGGGCAGGCTGAGCCTGTGGTTAATTCTTCTTCCTGATGGGAAAATAGAGTGACCTGTGCCTGTCCCAACACCAAGAGCTAGTCTCTCATTGGTTCCCCGTCTTCCCGTTCATCCTCAGGACAAATTGCAACCTGTACGGAACAGGAGGTTAAAGGTGCTGATGCTCCAAGTAGGGAGATTGTTAGTAAAGTGGCTGGAATGGCGAACCCGAGCACAAGGAGATGAGAAATGAGGTGCGTTTTAGAAACCTTTCCCCATCACACGGTGTACCATCTTCTGGGTTTCTCATGCATGTTTTCGATGTAGGAAGATGCCCTTGAACCTGGAGATTTGGGACCCATGCGATGGGTCGCACGCAGTATTACTTTAAAGGGTCTGCGTTTGCTCACCCAACCTCACCAAACCTCTCAGCCCCAAGAGTGTCCACCCTTATGTCTCATCCAGCTGTGGGTCTAGATATGGTCAATCCAGGTTGCATCACAGCCCCTGAACGAATTGTGTAAGAATTTCTCTCTCTTTCCCTGTCTTTGTTTCATGGGTTTTTAAAAGTAATTTCTTTTTATAATGGGGTTTAGCTGCTTTTCACGGCTGTGTTTAGGCCGCTTTACACCCACTTGACACACTAACAGAGAGATATCAATACATAGGTTTTAAGATTATTACTGGTCAGATATATTCTTGGGCGGTGAATCGGGCGTGTTGAGTCCAGTTCTCTGAGCAAGGAGTAGGTCTTGTCTATTCCATATTGGGTTTATGGAACGGTATCTGAGCTAATTTGAAACTCTTGTTTTATGTATCACCCCACCTCACCTTTCCCGTTACGCAGCCATAGTGTGTTTTCTGCATGTGTGACTCTGTTCTGTTTTGTAATTCAGTTCAAGTGTAACGGTTTTTACATTCCCTCTATAAGTGACACCTTATGAGAAGTGTCCTTTTCTGTGTGACTTATTTCACTTAGAATCGTCTTACCTAAATCCACTCATCATGCTGCTACTAGCCTTATGACATTGATTTCATGGCTGAGTGATATTCCATTGTACATAAGGACCACAACTTTTTTATCCATTTTTCGCTTTCCTGGGATATTTAAGGTGGAAGGAAGTGGAGGTCCTTGTCAACAGAGCAGCCCTAAACTTTGGGGTGCTTGTGTCTTGCTGATTTTCAATTTTCCCGCTTTATCCCCCCATGCGTGGAAGTGCCCTATGCTCTCTAAGCTGTGTTTTTTAGATGTTTCAGGACACACCGTACACTTCTCCAGAGTGGCTGTTGGCAATTTACATCCCGCCCATCAGTGTAGCAAGGCTCCCATTTCTCCATGGCCTGTCCTGCATTTCTGGTTTTGACACTTTTTTCAGCATGGCCCTTTTGACCGATGGGAAGCGAGACTTCTTTGTCGCGCTGATTTGCCTTTCCAGGTTGCTTGGTTGGCCAAAAAGGGCGTATGCGTTTTTTCCTGAATATATTCAGGAAAAAACGCATACGCCCTTTTTGGCCAAGGGCATCATTGTCAACGTTTTGCCGCTTTTCATGTGCTTTAAAGGCGATTCGAATCTACCTCCTGAAATCTGTTTCCTGCAATTCTGCCTTGATTTCAAATCCTCTTCTTTGCCTTCCCTCAATATATTTGTGGACGAGAGTTATCATTTATAACTCTGCAGGTTTGTGAATTGCAGTGCCCTGAAGCTCCATTTTACAAGTCGCTTTTTTGGGAGCCGGCCGCAAAAGCGCAGGATGGCTTCAGGCCCTGTTCTGGTTCCGGGGGGCAGGCTGAGCCTGTGGTTAATTCTTCTTCCTGATGGGAAAATAGAGTGACCTGTGCCTGTCCCAACACCAAGAGCTAGTCTCTCATTGGTTCCCCGTCTTCCCGTTCATCCTCAGGACAAATTGCAACCTGTACGGAACAGGAGGTTAAAGGTGCTGATGCTCCAAGTAGGGAGATTGCTAGTAAAGTGGCTGGAATGGCGAACCCGAGCACAAGGAGATGAGAAATGAGGTGCGTTTTAGAAACCTTTCCCCATCACACGGTGTACCATCTTCTGGGTTTCTCATGCATGTTTTCGATGTAGGAAGATGCCCTTGAACCTGGAGATTTGGGACCCATGCGATGGGTCGCACGCAGTATTACTTTAAAGGGTCTGCGTTTGCTCACCCAACCTCACCAAACCTCTCAGCCCCAAGAGTGTCCACCCTTATGTCTCATCCAGCTGTGGGTCTAGATATGGTCAATCCAGGTTGCATCACAGCCCCTGAACGAATTGTGTAAGAATTTCTCTCTCTTTCCCTGTCTTTGTTTCATGGGTTTTTAAAAGTAATTTCTTTTTATAATGGGGTTTAGCTGCTTTTCACGGCTGTGTTTAGGCCGCTTTACACCCACTTGACACACTAACAGAGAGATATCAATACATAGGTTTTAAGATTATTACTGGTCAGATATATTCTTGGGCGGTGAATCGGGCGTGTTGAGTCCAGTTCTCTGAGCAAGGAGTAGGTCTTGTCTATTCCATATTGGGTTTATGGAACGGTATCTGAGCTAATTTGAAACTCTTGTTTTATGTATCACCCCACCTCACCTTTCCCGTTAAGCAGCCATAGTGTGTTTTCTGCATGTGTGACTCTGTTCTGTTTTGTAATTCAGTTCAAGTGTAACGGTTTTTACATTCCCTCTATAAGTGACACCTTATGAGAAGTGTCCTTTTCTGTGTGACTTATTTCACTTAGAATCGTCTTACCTAAATCCACTCATCATGCTGCTACTAGCCTTATGACATTGATTTCATGGCTGAGTGATATTCCATTGTACATAAGGACCACAACTTTTTTATCCATTTTTCGCTTTCCTGGGATATTTAAGGTGGAAGGAAGTGGAGGTCCTTGTCAACAGAGCAGCCCTAAACTTTGGGGTGCTTGTGTCTTGCTGATTTTCAATTTTCCCGCTTTATCCCCCCATGCGTGGAAGTGCCCTATGCTCTCTAAGCTGTGTTTTTTAGATGTTTCAGGACACACCGTACACTTCTCCAGAGTGGCTGTTGGCAATTTACATCCCGCCCATCAGTGTAGCAAGGCTCCCATTTCTCCATGGCCTGTCCTGCATTTCTGGTTTTGACACTTTTTTCAGCATGGCCCTTTTGACCGATGGGAAGCGAGACTTCTTTGTCGCGCTGATTTGCCTTTCCAGGTTGCTTGGTTGGCCAAAAAGGGCGTATGCGTTTTTTCCTGAATATATTCAGGAAAAAACGCATACGCCCTTTTTGGCCAAGGGCATCATTGTCAACGTTTTGCCGCTTTTCATGTGCTTTAAAGGCGATTCGAATCTACCTCCTGAAATCTGTTTCCTGCAATTCTGCCTTGATTTCAAATCCTCTTCTTTGCCTTCCCTCAATATATTTGTGGACGAGAGTTATCATTTATAACTCTGCAGGTTTGTGAATTGCAGTGCCCTGAAGCTCCATTTTACAAGTCGCTTTTTTGGGAGCCGGCCGCAAAAGCGCAGGATGGCTTCAGGCCCTGTTCTGGTTCCGGGGGGCAGGCTGAGCCTGTGGTTAATTCTTCTTCCTGATGGGAAAATAGAGTGACCTGTGCCTGTCCCAACACCAAGAGCTAGTCTCTCATTGGTTCCCCGTCTTCCCGTTCATCCTCAGGACAAATTGCAACCTGTACGGAACAGGAGGTTAAAGGTGCTGATGCTCCAAGTAGGGAGATTGCTAGTAAAGTGGCTGGAATGGCGAACCCGAGCACAAGGAGATGAGAAATGAGGTGCGTTTTAGAAACCTTTCCCCATCACACGGTGTACCATCTTCTGGGTTTCTCATGCATGTTTTCGATGTAGGAAGATGCCCTTGAACCTGGAGATTTGGGACCCATGCGATGGGTCGCACGCAGTATTACTTTAAAGGGTCTGCGTTTGCTCACCCAACCTCACCAAACCTCTCAGCCCCAAGAGTGTCCACCCTTATGTCTCATCCAGCTGTGGGTCTAGATATGGTCAATCCAGGTTGCATCACAGCCCCTGAACGAATTGTGTAAGAATTTCTCTCTCTTTCCCTGTCTTTGTTTCATGGGTTTTTAAAAGTAATTTCTTTTTATAATGGGGTTTAGCTGCTTTTCACGGCTGTGTTTAGGCCGCTTTACACCCACTTGACACACTAACAGAGAGATATCAATACATAGGTTTTAAGATTATTACTGGTCAGATATATTCTTGGGCGGTGAATCGGGCGTGTTGAGTCCAGTTCTCTGAGCAAGGAGTAGGTCTTGTCTATTCCATATTGGGTTTATGGAACGGTATCTGAGCTAATTTGAAACTCTTGTTTTATGTATCACCCCACCTCACCTTTCCCGTTAAGCAGCCATAGTGTGTTTTCTGCATGTGTGACTCTGTTCTGTTTTGTAATTCAGTTCAAGTGTAACGGTTTTTACATTCCCTCTATAAGTGACACCTTATGAGAAGTGTCCTTTTCTGTGTGACTTATTTCACTTAGAATCGTCTTACCTAAATCCACTCATCATGCTGCTACTAGCCTTATGACATTGATTTCATGGCTGAGTGATATTCCATTGTACATAAGGACCACAACTTTTTTATCCATTTTTCGCTTTCCTGGGATATTTAAGGTGGAAGGAAGTGGAGGTCCTTGTCAACAGAGCAGCCCTAAACTTTGGGGTGCTTGTGTCTTGCTGATTTTCAATTTTCCCGCTTTATCCCCCCATGCGTGGAAGTGCCCTATGCTCTCTAAGCTGTGTTTTTTAGATGTTTCAGGACACACCGTACACTTCTCCAGAGTGGCTGTTGGCAATTTACATCCCGCCCATCAGTGTAGCAAGGCTCCCATTTCTCCATGGCCTGGCCTGCATTTCTGGTTTTGACACTTTTTTCAGCATGGCCCTTTTGACCGATGGGAAGCGAGACTTCTTTGTCGCGCTGATTTGCCTTTCCAGGTTGCTTGGTTGGCCAAAAAGGGCGTATGCGTTTTTTCCTGAATATATTCAGGAAAAAACGCATACGCCCTTTTTGGCCAAGGGCATCATTGTCAACGTTTTGCCGCTTTTCATGTGCTTTAAAGGCGATTCGAATCTACCTCCTGAAATCTGTTTCCTGCAATTCTGCCTTGATTTCAAATCCTCTTCTTTGCCTTCCCTCAATATATTTGTGGACGAGAGTTATCATTTATAACTCTGCAGGTTTGTGAATTGCAGTGCCCTGAAGCTCCATTTTACAAGTCGCTTTTTTGGGAGCCGGCCGCAAAAGCGCAGGATGGCTTCAGGCCCTGTTCTGGTTCCGGGGGGCAGGCTGAGCCTGTGGTTAATTCTTCTTCCTGATGGGAAAATAGAGTGACCTGTGCCTGTCCCAACACCAAGAGCTAGTCTCTCATTGGTTCCCCGTCTTCCCGTTCATCCTCAGGACAAATTGCAACCTGTACGGAACAGGAGGTTAAAGGTGCTGATGCTCCAAGTAGGGAGATTGCTAGTAAAGTGGCTGGAATGGCGAACCCGAGCACAAGGAGATGAGAAATGAGGTGCGTTTTAGAAACCTTTCCCCATCACACGGTGTACCATCTTCTGGGTTTCTCATGCATGTTTTCGATGTAGGAAGATGCCCTTGAACCTGGAGATTTGGGACCCATGCGATGGGTCGCACGCAGTATTACTTTAAAGGGTCTGCGTTTGCTCACCCAACCTCACCAAACCTCTCAGCCCCAAGAGTGTCCACCCTTATGTCTCATCCAGCTGTGGGTCTAGATATGGTCAATCCAGGTTGCATCACAGCCCCTGAACGAATTGTGTAAGAATTTCTCTCTCTTTCCCTGTCTTTGTTTCATGGGTTTTTAAAAGTAATTTCTTTTTATAATGGGGTTTAGCTGCTTTTCACGGCTGTGTTTAGGCCGCTTTACACCCACTTGACACACTAACAGAGAGATATCAATACATAGGTTTTAAGATTATTACTGGTCAGATATATTCTTGGGCGGTGAATCGGGCGTGTTGAGTCCAGTTCTCTGAGCAAGGAGTAGGTCTTGTCTATTCCATATTGGGTTTATGGAACGGTATCTGAGCTAATTTGAAACTCTTGTTTTATGTATCACCCCACCTCACCTTTCCCGTTAAGCAGCCATAGTGTGTTTTCTGCATGTGTGACTCTGTTCTGTTTTGTAATTCAGTTCAAGTGTAACGGTTTTTACATTCCCTCTATAAGTGACACCTTATGAGAAGTGTCCTTTTCTGTGTGACTTATTTCACTTAGAATCGTCTTACCTAAATCCACTCATCATGCTGCTACTAGCCTTATGACATTGATTTCATGGCTGAGTGATATTCCATTGTACATAAGGACCACAACTTTTTTATCCATTTTTCGCTTTCCTGGGATATTTAAGGTGGAAGGAAGTGGAGGTCCTTGTCAACAGAGCAGCCCTAAACTTTGGGGTGCTTGTGTCTTGCTGATTTTCAATTTTCCCGCTTTATCCCCCCATGCGTGGAAGTGCCCTATGCTCTCTAAGCTGTGTTTTTTAGATGTTTCAGGACACACCGTACACTTCTCCAGAGTGGCTGTTGGCAATTTACATCCCGCCCATCAGTGTAGCAAGGCTCCCATTTCTCCATGGCCTGTCCTGCATTTCTGGTTTTGACACTTTTTTCAGCATGGCCCTTTTGACCGATGGGAAGCGAGACTTCTTTGTCGCGCTGATTTGCCTTTCCAGGTTGCTTGGTTGGCCAAAAAGGGCGTATGCGTTTTTTCCTGAATATATTCAGGAAAAAACGCATACGCCCTTTTTGGCCAAGGGCATCATTGTCAACGTTTTGCCGCTTTTCATGTGCTTTAAAGGCGATTCGAATCTACCTCCTGAAATCTGTTTCCTGCAATTCTGCCTTGATTTCAAATCCTCTTCTTTGCCTTCCCTCAATATATTTGTGGACGAGAGTTATCATTTATAACTCTGCAGGTTTGTGAATTGCAGTGCCCTGAAGCTCCATTTTACAAGTCGCTTTTTTGGGAGCCGGCCGCAAAAGCGCAGGATGGCTTCAGGCCCTGTTCTGGTTCCGGGGGGCAGGCTGAGCCTGTGGTTAATTCTTCTTCCTGATGGGAAAATAGAGTGACCTGTGCCTGTCCCAACACCAAGAGCTAGTCTCTCATTGGTTCCCCGTCTTCCCGTTCATCCTCAGGACAAATTGCAACCTGTACGGAACAGGAGGTTAAAGGTGCTGATGCTCCAAGTAGGGAGATTGCTAGTAAAGTGGCTGGAATGGCGAACCCGAGCACAAGGAGATGAGAAATGAGGTGCGTTTTAGAAACCTTTCCCCATCACACGGTGTACCATCTTCTGGGTTTCTCATGCATGTTTTCGATGTAGGAAGATGCCCTTGAACCTGGAGATTTGGGACCCATGCGATGGGTCGCACGCAGTATTACTTTAAAGGGTCTGCGTTTGCTCACCCAACCTCACCAAACCTCTCAGCCCCAAGAGTGTCCACCCTTATGTCTCATCCAGCTGTGGGTCTAGATATGGTCAATCCAGGTTGCATCACAGCCCCTGAACGAATTGTGTAAGAATTTCTCTCTCTTTCCCTGTCTTTGTTTCATGGGTTTTTAAAAGTAATTTCTTTTTATAATGGGGTTTAGCTGCTTTTCACGGCTGTGTTTAGGCCGCTTTACACCCACTTGACACACTAACAGAGAGATATCAATACATAGGTTTTAAGATTATTACTGGTCAGATATATTCTTGGGCGGTGAATCGGGCGTGTTGAGTCCAGTTCTCTGAGCAAGGAGTAGGTCTTGTCTATTCCATATTGGGTTTATGGAACGGTATCTGAGCTAATTTGAAACTCTTGTTTTATGTATCACCCCACCTCACCTTTCCCGTTAAGCAGCCATAGTGTGTTTTCTGCATGTGTGACTCTGTTCTGTTTTGTAATTCAGTTCAAGTGTAACGGTTTTTACATTCCCTCTATAAGTGACACCTTATGAGAAGTGTCCTTTTCTGTGTGACTTATTTCACTTAGAATCGTCTTACCTAAATCCACTCATCATGCTGCTACTAGCCTTATGACATTGATTTCATGGCTGAGTGATATTCCATTGTACATAAGGACCACAACTTTTTTATCCATTTTTCGCTTTCCTGGGATATTTAAGGTGGAAGGAAGTGGAGGTCCTTGTCAACAGAGCAGCCCTAAACTTTGGGGTGCTTGTGTCTTGCTGATTTTCAATTTTCCCGCTTTATCCCCCCATGCGTGGAAGTGCCCTATGCTCTCTAAGCTGTGTTTTTTAGATGTTTCAGGACACACCGTACACTTCTCCAGAGTGGCTGTTGGCAATTTACATCCCGCCCATCAGTGTAGCAAGGCTCCCATTTCTCCATGGCCTGTCCTGCATTTCTGGTTTTGACACTTTTTTCAGCATGGCCCTTTTGACCGATGGGAAGCGAGACTTCTTTGTCGCGCTGATTTGCCTTTCCAGGTTGCTTGGTTGGCCAAAAAGGGCGTATGCGTTTTTTCCTGAATATATTCAGGAAAAAACGCATACGCCCTTTTTGGCCAAGGGCATCATTGTCAACGTTTTGCCGCTTTTCATGTGCTTTAAAGGCGATTCGAATCTACCTCCTGAAATCTGTTTCCTGCAATTCTGCCTTGATTTCAAATCCTCTTCTTTGCCTTCCCTCAATATATTTGTGGACGAGAGTTATCATTTATAACTCTGCAGGTTTGTGAATTGCAGTGCCCTGAAGCTCCATTTTACAAGTCGCTTTTTTGGGAGCCGGCCGCAAAAGCGCAGGATGGCTTCAGGCCCTGTTCTGGTTCCGGGGGGCAGGCTGAGCCTGTGGTTAATTCTTCTTCCTGATGGGAAAATAGAGTGACCTGTGCCTGTCCCAACACCAAGAGCTAGTCTCTCATTGGTTCCCCGTCTTCCCGTTCATCCTCAGGACAAATTGCAACCTGTACGGAACAGGAGGTTAAAGGTGCTGATGCTCCAAGTAGGGAGATTGCTAGTAAAGTGGCTGGAATGGCGAACCCGAGCACAAGGAGATGAGAAATGAGGTGCGTTTTAGAAACCTTTCCCCATCACACGGTGTACCATCTTCTGGGTTTCTCATGCATGTTTTCGATGTAGGAAGATGCCCTTGAACCTGGAGATTTGGGACCCATGCGATGGGTCGCACGCAGTATTACTTTAAAGGGTCTGCGTTTGCTCACCCAACCTCACCAAACCTCTCAGCCCCAAGAGTGTCCACCCTTATGTCTCATCCAGCTGTGGGTCTAGATATGGTCAATCCAGGTTGCATCACAGCCCCTGAACGAATTGTGTAAGAATTTCTCTCTCTTTCCCTGTCTTTGTTTCATGGGTTTTTAAAAGTAATTTCTTTTTATAATGGGGTTTAGCTGCTTTTCACGGCTGTGTTTAGGCCGCTTTACACCCACTTGACACACTAACAGAGAGATATCAATACATAGGTTTTAAGATTATTACTGGTCAGATATATTCTTGGGCGGTGAATCGGGCGTGTTGAGTCCAGTTCTCTGAGCAAGGAGTAGGTCTTGTCTATTCCATATTGGGTTTATGGAACGGTATCTGAGCTAATTTGAAACTCTTGTTTTATGTATCACCCCACCTCACCTTTCCCGTTAAGCAGCCATAGTGTGTTTTCTGCATGTGTGACTCTGTTCTGTTTTGTAATTCAGTTCAAGTGTAACGGTTTTTACATTCCCTCTATAAGTGACACCTTATGAGAAGTGTCCTTTTCTGTGTGACTTATTTCACTTAGAATCGTCTTACCTAAATCCACTCATCATGCTGCTACTAGCCTTATGACATTGATTTCATGGCTGAGTGATATTCCATTGTACATAAGGACCACAACTTTTTTATCCATTTTTCGCTTTCCTGGGATATTTAAGGTGGAAGGAAGTGGAGGTCCTTGTCAACAGAGCAGCCCTAAACTTTGGGGTGCTTGTGTCTTGCTGATTTTCAATTTTCCCGCTTTATCCCCCCATGCGTGGAAGTGCCCTATGCTCTCTAAGCTGTGTTTTTTAGATGTTTCAGGACACACCGTACACTTCTCCAGAGTGGCTGTTGGCAATTTACATCCCGCCCATCAGTGTAGCAAGGCTCCCATTTCTCCATGGCCTGTCCTGCATTTCTGGTTTTGACACTTTTTTCAGCATGGCCCTTTTGACCGATGGGAAGCGAGACTTCTTTGTCGCGCTGATTTGCCTTTCCAGGTTGCTTGGTTGGCCAAAAAGGGCGTATGCGTTTTTTCCTGAATATATTCAGGAAAAAACGCATAGGCCCTTTTTGGCCAAGGGCATCATTGTCAACGTTTTGCCGCTTTTCATGTGCTTTAAAGGCGATTCGAATCTACCTCCTGAAATCTGTTTCCTGCAATTCTGCCTTGATTTCAAATCCTCTTCTTTGCCTTCCCTCAATATATTTGTGGACGAGAGTTATCATTTATAACTCTGCAGGTTTGTGAATTGCAGTGCCCTGAAGCTCCATTTTACAAGTCGCTTTTTTGGGAGCCGGCCGCAAAAGCGCAGGATGGCTTCAGGCCCTGTTCTGGTTCCGGGGGGCAGGCTGAGCCTGTGGTTAATTCTTCTTCCTGATGGGAAAATAGAGTGACCTGTGCCTGTCCCAACACCAAGAGCTAGTCTCTCATTGGTTCCCCGTCTTCCCGTTCATCCTCAGGACAAATTGCAACCTGTACGGAACAGGAGGTTAAAGGTGCTGATGCTCCAAGTAGGGAGATTGCTAGTAAAGTGGCTGGAATGGCGAACCCGAGCACAAGGAGATGAGAAATGAGGTGCGTTTTAGAAACCTTTCCCCATCACACGGTGTACCATCTTCTGGGTTTCTCATGCATGTTTTCGATGTAGGAAGATGCCCTTGAACCTGGAGATTTGGGACCCATGCGATGGGTCGCACGCAGTATTACTTTAAAGGGTCTGCGTTTGCTCACCCAACCTCACCAAACCTCTCAGCCCCAAGAGTGTCCACCCTTATGTCTCATCCAGCTGTGGGTCTAGATATGGTCAATCCAGGTTGCATCACAGCCCCTGAACGAATTGTGTAAGAATTTCTCTCTCTTTCCCTGTCTTTGTTTCATGGGTTTTTAAAAGTAATTTATTTTTATAATGGGGTTTAGCTGCTTTTCACGGCTGTGTTTAGGCCGCTTTACACCCACTTGACACACTAACAGAGAGATATCAATACATAGGTTTTAAGATTATTACTGGTCAGATATATTCTTGGGCGGTGAATCGGGCGTGTTGAGTCCAGTTCTCTGAGCAAGGAGTAGGTCTTGTCTATTCCATATTGGGTTTATGGAACGGTATCTGAGCTAATTTGAAACTCTTGTTTTATGTATCACCCCACCTCACCTTTCCCGTTAAGCAGCCATAGTGTGTTTTCTGCATGTGTGACTCTGTTCTGTTTTGTAATTCAGTTCAAGTGTAACGGTTTTTACATTCCCTCTATAAGTGACACCTTATGAGAAGTGTCCTTTTCTGTGTGACTTATTTCACTTAGAATCGTCTTACCTAAATCCACTCATCATGCTGCTACTAGCCTTATGACATTGATTTCATGGCTGAGTGATATTCCATTGTACATAAGGACCACAACTTTTTTATCCATTTTTCGCTTTCCTGGGATATTTAAGGTGGAAGGAAGTGGAGGTCCTTGTCAACAGAGCAGCCCTAAACTTTGGGGTGCTTGTGTCTTGCTGATTTTCAATTTTCCCGCTTTATCCCCCCATGCGTGGAAGTGCCCTATGCTCTCTAAGCTGTGTTTTTTAGATGTTTCAGGACACACCGTACACTTCTCCAGAGTGGCTGTTGGCAATTTACATCCCGCCCATCAGTGTAGCAAGGCTCCCATTTCTCCATGGCCTGGCCTGCATTTCTGGTTTTGACACTTTTTTCAGCATGGCCCTTTTGACCGATGGGAAGCGAGACTTCTTTGTCGCGCTGATTTGCCTTTCCAGGTTGCTTGGTTGGCCAAAAAGGGCGTATGCGTTTTTTCCTGAATATATTCAGGAAAAAACGCATACGCCCTTTTTGGCCAAGGGCATCATTGTCAACGTTTTGCCGCTTTTCATGTGCTTTAAAGGCGATTCGAATCTACCTCCTGAAATCTGTTTCCTGCAATTCTGCCTTGATTTCAAATCCTCTTCTTTGCCTTCCCTCAATATATTTGTGGACGAGAGTTATCATTTATAACTCTGCAGGTTTGTGAATTGCAGTGCCCTGAAGCTCCATTTTACAAGTCGCTTTTTTGGGAGCCGGCCGCAAAAGCGCAGGATGGCTTCAGGCCCTGTTCTGGTTCCGGGGGGCAGGCTGAGCCTGTGGTTAATTCTTCTTCCTGATGGGAAAATAGAGTGACCTGTGCCTGTCCCAACACCAAGAGCTAGTCTCTCATTGGTTCCCCGTCTTCCCGTTCATCCTCAGGACAAATTGCAACCTGTACGGAACAGGAGGTTAAAGGTGCTGATGCTCCAAGTAGGGAGATTGCTAGTAAAGTGGCTGGAATGGCGAACCCGAGCACAAGGAGATGAGAAATGAGGTGCGTTTTAGAAACCTTTCCCCATCACACGGTGTACCATCTTCTGGGTTTCTCATGCATGTTTTCGATGTAGGAAGATGCCCTTGAACCTGGAGATTTGGGACCCATGCGATGGGTCGCACGCAGTATTACTTTAAAGGGTCTGCGTTTGCTCACCCAACCTCACCAAACCTCTCAGCCCCAAGAGTGTCCACCCTTATGTCTCATCCAGCTGTGGGTCTAGATATGGTCAATCCAGGTTGCATCACAGCCCCTGAACGAATTGTGTAAGAATTTCTCTCTCTTTCCCTGTCTTTGTTTCATGGGTTTTTAAAAGTAATTTCTTTTTATAATGGGGTTTAGCTGCTTTTCACGGCTGTGTTTAGGCCGCTTTACACCCACTTGACACACTAACAGAGAGATATCAATACATAGGTTTTAAGATTATTACTGGTCAGATATATTCTTGTGCGGTGAATCGGGCGTGTTGAGTCCAGTTCTCTGAGCAAGGAGTAGGTCTTGTCTATTCCATATTGGGTTTATGGAACGGTATCTGAGCTAATTTGAAACTCTTGTTTTATGTATCACCCCACCTCACCTTTCCCGTTAAGCAGCCATAGTGTGTTTTCTGCATGTGTGACTCTGTTCTGTTTTGTAATTCAGTTCAAGTGTAACGGTTTTTACATTCCCTCTATAAGTGACACCTTATGAGAAGTGTCCTTTTCTGTGTGACTTATTTCACTTAGAATCGTCTTACCTAAATCCACTCATCATGCTGCTACTAGCCTTATGACATTGATTTCATGGCTGAGTGATATTCCATTGTACATAAGGACCACAACTTTTTTATCCATTTTTCGCTTTCCTGGGATATTTAAGGTGGAAGGAAGTGGAGGTCCTTGTCAACAGAGCAGCCCTAAACTTTGGGGTGCTTGTGTCTTGCTGATTTTCAATTTTCCCGCTTTATCCCCCCATGCGTGGAAGTGCCCTATGCTCTCTAAGCTGTGTTTTTTAGATGTTTCAGGACACACCGTACACTTCTCCAGAGTGGCTGTTGGCAATTTACATCCCGCCCATCAGTGTAGCAAGGCTCCCATTTCTCCATGGCCTGGCCTGCATTTCTGGTTTTGACACTTTTTTCAGCATGGCCCTTTTGACCGATGGGAAGCGAGACTTCTTTGTCGCGCTGATTTGCCTTTCCAGGTTGCTTGGTTGGCCAAAAAGGGCGTATGCGTTTTTTCCTGAATATATTCAGGAAAAAACGCATACGCCCTTTTTGGCCAAGGGCATCATTGTCAACGTTTTGCCGCTTTTCATGTGCTTTAAAGGCGATTCGAATCTACCTCCTGAAATCTGTTTCCTGCAATTCTGCCTTGATTTCAAATCCTCTTCTTTGCCTTCCCTCAATATATTTGTGGACGAGAGTTATCATTTATAACTCTGCAGGTTTGTGAATTGCAGTGCCCTGAAGCTCCATTTTACAAGTCGCTTTTTTGGGAGCCGGCCGCAAAAGCGCAGGATGGCTTCAGGCCCTGTTCTGGTTCCGGGGGGCAGGCTGAGCCTGTGGTTAATTCTTCTTCCTGATGGGAAAATAGAGTGACCTGTGCCTGTCCCAACACCAAGAGCTAGTCTCTCATTGGTTCCCCGTCTTCCCGTTCATCCTCAGGACAAATTGCAACCTGTACGGAACAGGAGGTTAAAGGTGCTGATGCTCCAAGTAGGGAGATTGCTAGTAAAGTGGCTGGAATGGCGAACCCGAGCACAAGGAGATGAGAAATGAGGTGCGTTTTAGAAACCTTTCCCCATCACACGGTGTACCATCTTCTGGGTTTCTCATGCATGTTTTCGATGTAGGAAGATGCCCTTGAACCTGGAGATTTGGGACCCATGCGATGGGTCGCACGCAGTATTACTTTAAAGGGTCTGCGTTTGCTCACCCAACCTCACCAAACCTCTCAGCCCCAAGAGTGTCCACCCTTATGTCTCATCCAGCTGTGGGTCTAGATATGGTCAATCCAGGTTGCATCACAGCCCCTGAACGAATTGTGTAAGAATTTCTCTCTCTTTCCCTGTCTTTGTTTCATGGGTTTTTAAAAGTAATTTCTTTTTATAATGGGGTTTAGCTGCTTTTCACGGCTGTGTTTAGGCCGCTTTACACCCACTTGACACACTAACAGAGAGATATCAATACATAGGTTTTAAGATTATTACTGGTCAGATATATTCTTGTGCGGTGAATCGGGCGTGTTGAGTCCAGTTCTCTGAGCAAGGAGTAGGTCTTGTCTATTCCATATTGGGTTTATGGAACGGTATCTGAGCTAATTTGAAACTCTTGTTTTATGTATCACCCCACCTCACCTTTCCCGTTAAGCAGCCATAGTGTGTTTTCTGCATGTGTGACTCTGTTCTGTTTTGTAATTCAGTTCAAGTGTAACGGTTTTTACATTCCCTCTATAAGTGACACCTTATGAGAAGTGTCCTTTTCTGTGTGACTTATTTCACTTAGAATCGTCTTACCTAAATCCACTCATCATGCTGCTACTAGCCTTATGACATTGATTTCATGGCTGAGTGATATTCCATTGTACATAAGGACCACAACTTTTTTATCCATTTTTCGCTTTCCTGGGATATTTAAGGTGGAAGGAAGTGGAGGTCCTTGTCAACAGAGCAGCCCTAAACTTTGGGGTGCTTGTGTCTTGCTGATTTTCAATTTTCCCGCTTTATCCCCCCATGCGTGGAAGTGCCCTATGCTCTCTAAGCTGTGTTTTTTAGATGTTTCAGGACACACCGTACACTTCTCCAGAGTGGCTGTTGGCAATTTACATCCCGCCCATCAGTGTAGCAAGGCTCCCATTTCTCCATGGCCTGTCCTGCATTTCTGGTTTTGACACTTTTTTCAGCATGGCCCTTTTGACCGATGGGAAGCGAGACTTCTTTGTCGCGCTGATTTGCCTTTCCAGGTTGCTTGGTTGGCCAAAAAGGGCGTATGCGTTTTTTCCTGAATATATTCAGGAAAAAACGCATACGCCCTTTTTGGCCAAGGGCATCATTGTCAACGTTTTGCCGCTTTTCATGTGCTTTAAAGGCGATTCGAATCTACCTCCTGAAATCTGTTTCCTGCAATTCTGCCTTGATTTCAAATCCTCTTCTTTGCCTTCCCTCAATATATTTGTGGACGAGAGTTATCATTTATAACTCTGCAGGTTTGTGAATTGCAGTGCCCTGAAGCTCCATTTTACAAGTCGCTTTTTTGGGAGCCGGCCGCAAAAGCGCAGGATGGCTTCAGGCCCTGTTCTGGTTCCGGGGGGCAGGCTGAGCCTGTGGTTAATTCTTCTTCCTGATGGGAAAATAGAGTGACCTGTGCCTGTCCCAACACCAAGAGCTAGTCTCTCATTGGTTCCCCGTCTTCCCGTTCATCCTCAGGACAAATTGCAACCTGTACGGAACAGGAGGTTAAAGGTGCTGATGCTCCAAGTAGGGAGATTGCTAGTAAAGTGGCTGGAATGGCGAACCCGAGCACAAGGAGATGAGAAATGAGGTGCGTTTTAGAAACCTTTCCCCATCACACGGTGTACCATCTTCTGGGTTTCTCATGCATGTTTTCGATGTAGGAAGATGCCCTTGAACCTGGAGATTTGGGACCCATGCGATGGGTCGCACGCAGTATTACTTTAAAGGGTCTGCGTTTGCTCACCCAACCTCACCAAACCTCTCAGCCCCAAGAGTGTCCACCCTTATGTCTCATCCAGCTGTGGGTCTAGATATGGTCAATCCAGGTTGCATCACAGCCCCTGAACGAATTGTGTAAGAATTTCTCTCTCTTTCCCTGTCTTTGTTTCATGGGTTTTTAAAAGTAATTTCTTTTTATAATGGGGTTTAGCTGCTTTTCACGGCTGTGTTTAGGCCGCTTTACACCCACTTGACACACTAACAGAGAGATATCAATACATAGGTTTTAAGATTATTACTGGTCAGATATATTCTTGGGCGGTGAATCGGGCGTGTTGAGTCCAGTTCTCTGAGCAAGGAGTAGGTCTTGTCTATTCCATATTGGGTTTATGGAACGGTATCTGAGCTAATTTGAAACTCTTGTTTTATGTATCACCCCACCTCACCTTTCCCGTTAAGCAGCCATAGTGTGTTTTCTGCATGTGTGACTCTGTTCTGTTTTGTAATTCAGTTCAAGTGTAACGGTTTTTACATTCCCTCTATAAGTGACACCTTATGAGAAGTGTCCTTTTCTGTGTGACTTATTTCACTTAGAATCGTCTTACCTAAATCCACTCATCATGCTGCTACTAGCCTTATGACATTGATTTCATGGCTGAGTGATATTCCATTGTACATAAGGACCACAACTTTTTTATCCATTTTTCGCTTTCCTGGGATATTTAAGGTGGAAGGAAGTGGAGGTCCTTGTCAACAGAGCAGCCCTAAACTTTGGGGTGCTTGTGTCTTGCTGATTTTCAATTTTCCCGCTTTATCCCCCCATGCGTGGAAGTGCCCTATGCTCTCTAAGCTGTGTTTTTTAGATGTTTCAGGACACACCGTACACTTCTCCAGAGTGGCTGTTGGCAATTTACATCCCGCCCATCAGTGTAGCAAGGCTCCCATTTCTCCATGGCCTGTCCTGCATTTCTGGTTTTGACACTTTTTTCAGCATGGCCCTTTTGACCGATGGGAAGCGAGACTTCTTTGTCGCGCTGATTTGCCTTTCCAGGTTGCTTGGTTGGCCAAAAAGGGCGTATGCGTTTTTTCCTGAATATATTCAGGAAAAAACGCATACGCCCTTTTTGGCCAAGGGCATCATTGTCAACGTTTTGCCGCTTTTCATGTGCTTTAAAGGCGATTCGAATCTACCTCCTGAAATCTGTTTCCTGCAATTCTGCCTTGATTTCAAATCCTCTTCTTTGCCTTCCCTCAATATATTTGTGGACGAGAGTTATCATTTATAACTCTGCAGGTTTGTGAATTGCAGTGCCCTGAAGCTCCATTTTACAAGTCGCTTTTTTGGGAGCCGGCCGCAAAAGCGCAGGATGGCTTCAGGCCCTGTTCTGGTTCCGGGGGGCAGGCTGAGCCTGTGGTTAATTCTTCTTCCTGATGGGAAAATAGAGTGACCTGTGCCTGTCCCAACACCAAGAGCTAGTCTCTCATTGGTTCCCCGTCTTCCCGTTCATCCTCAGGACAAATTGCAACCTGTACGGAACAGGAGGTTAAAGGTGCTGATGCTCCAAGTAGGGAGATTGCTAGTAAAGTGGCTGGAATGGCGAACCCGAGCACAAGGAGATGAGAAATGAGGTGCGTTTTAGAAACCTTTCCCCATCACACGGTGTACCATCTTCTGGGTTTCTCATGCATGTTTTCGATGTAGGAAGATGCCCTTGAACCTGGAGATTTGGGACCCATGCGATGGGTCGCACGCAGTATTACTTTAAAGGGTCTGCGTTTGCTCACCCAACCTCACCAAACCTCTCAGCCCCAAGAGTGTCCACCCTTATGTCTCATCCAGCTGTGGGTCTAGATATGGTCAATCCAGGTTGCATCACAGCCCCTGAACGAATTGTGTAAGAATTTCTCTCTCTTTCCCTGTCTTTGTTTCATGGGTTTTTAAAAGTAATTTCTTTTTATAATGGGGTTTAGCTGCTTTTCACGGCTGTGTTTAGGCCGCTTTACACCCACTTGACACACTAACAGAGAGATATCAATACATAGGTTTTAAGATTATTACTGGTCAGATATATTCTTGGGCGGTGAATCGGGCGTGTTGAGTCCAGTTCTCTGAGCAAGGAGTAGGTCTTGTCTATTCCATATTGGGTTTATGGAACGGTATCTGAGCTAATTTGAAACTCTTGTTTTATGTATCACCCCACCTCACCTTTCCCGTTAAGCAGCCATAGTGTGTTTTCTGCATGTGTGACTCTGTTCTGTTTTGTAATTCAGTTCAAGTGTAACGGTTTTTACATTCCCTCTATAAGTGACACCTTATGAGAAGTGTCCTTTTCTGTGTGACTTATTTCACTTAGAATCGTCTTACCTAAATCCACTCATCATGCTGCTACTAGCCTTATGACATTGATTTCATGGCTGAGTGATATTCCATTGTACATAAGGACCACAACTTTTTTATCCATTTTTCGCTTTCCTGGGATATTTAAGGTGGAAGGAAGTGGAGGTCCTTGTCAACAGAGCAGCCCTAAACTTTGGGGTGCTTGTGTCTTGCTGATTTTCAATTTTCCCGCTTTATCCCCCCATGCGTGGAAGTGCCCTATGCTCTCTAAGCTGTGTTTTTTAGATGTTTCAGGACACACCGTACACTTCTCCAGAGTGGCTGTTGGCAATTTACATCCCGCCCATCAGTGTAGCAAGGCTCCCATTTCTCCATGGCCTGTCCTGCATTTCTGGTTTTGACACTTTTTTCAGCATGGCCCTTTTGACCGATGGGAAGCGAGACTTCTTTGTCGCGCTGATTTGCCTTTCCAGGTTGCTTGGTTGGCCAAAAAGGGCGTATGCGTTTTTTCCTGAATATATTCAGGAAAAAACGCATACGCCCTTTTTGGCCAAGGGCATCATTGTCAACGTTTTGCCGCTTTTCATGTGCTTTAAAGGCGATTCGAATCTACCTCCTGAAATCTGTTTCCTGCAATTCTGCCTTGATTTCAAATCCTCTTCTTTGCCTTCCCTCAATATATTTGTGGACGAGAGTTATCATTTATAACTCTGCAGGTTTGTGAATTGCAGTGCCCTGAAGCTCCATTTTACAAGTCGCTTTTTTGGGAGCCGGCCGCAAAAGCGCAGGATGGCTTCAGGCCCTGTTCTGGTTCCGGGGGGCAGGCTGAGCCTGTGGTTAATTCTTCTTCCTGATGGGAAAATAGAGTGACCTGTGCCTGTCCCAACACCAAGAGCTAGTCTCTCATTGGTTCCCCGTCTTCCCGTTCATCCTCAGGACAAATTGCAACCTGTACGGAACAGGAGGTTAAAGGTGCTGATGCTCCAAGTAGGGAGATTGCTAGTAAAGTGGCTGGAATGGCGAACCCGAGCACAAGGAGATGAGAAATGAGGTGCGTTTTAGAAACCTTTCCCCATCACACGGTGTACCATCTTCTGGGTTTCTCATGCATGTTTTCGATGTAGGAAGATGCCCTTGAACCTGGAGATTTGGGACCCATGCGATGGGTCGCACGCAGTATTACTTTAAAGGGTCTGCGTTTGCTCACCCAACCTCACCAAACCTCTCAGCCCCAAGAGTGTCCACCCTTATGTCTCATCCAGCTGTGGGTCTAGATATGGTCAATCCAGGTTGCATCACAGCCCCTGAACGAATTGTGTAAGAATTTCTCTCTCTTTCCCTGTCTTTGTTTCATGGGTTTTTAAAAGTAATTTCTTTTTATAATGGGGTTTAGCTGCTTTTCACGGCTGTGTTTAGGCCGCTTTACACCCACTTGACACACTAACAGAGAGATATCAATACATAGGTTTTAAGATTATTACTGGTCAGATATATTCTTGGGCGGTGAATCGGGCGTGTTGAGTCCAGTTCTCTGAGCAAGGAGTAGGTCTTGTCTATTCCATATTGGGTTTATGGAACGGTATCTGAGCTAATTTGAAACTCTTGTTTTATGTATCACCCCACCTCACCTTTCCCGTTAAGCAGCCATAGTGTGTTTTCTGCATGTGTGACTCTGTTCTGTTTTGTAATTCAGTTCAAGTGTAACGGTTTTTACATTCCCTCTATAAGTGACACCTTATGAGAAGTGTCCTTTTCTGTGTGACTTATTTCACTTAGAATCGTCTTACCTAAATCCACTCATCATGCTGCTACTAGCCTTATGACATTGATTTCATGGCTGAGTGATATTCCATTGTACATAAGGACCACAACTTTTTTATCCATTTTTCGCTTTCCTGGGATATTTAAGGTGGAAGGAAGTGGAGGTCCTTGTCAACAGAGCAGCCCTAAACTTTGGGGTGCTTGTGTCTTGCTGATTTTCAATTTTCCCGCTTTATCCCCCCATGCGTGGAAGTGCCCTATGCTCTCTAAGCTGTGTTTTTTAGATGTTTCAGGACACACCGTACACTTCTCCAGAGTGGCTGTTGGCAATTTACATCCCGCCCATCAGTGTAGCAAGGCTCCCATTTCTCCATGGCCTGTCCTGCATTTCTGGTTTTGACACTTTTTTCAGCATGGCCCTTTTGACCGATGGGAAGCGAGACTTCTTTGTCGCGCTGATTTGCCTTTCCAGGTTGCTTGGTTGGCCAAAAAGGGCGTATGCGTTTTTTCCTGAATATATTCAGGAAAAAACGCATAGGCCCTTTTTGGCCAAGGGCATCATTGTCAACGTTTTGCCGCTTTTCATGTGCTTTAAAGGCGATTCGAATCTACCTCCTGAAATCTGTTTCCTGCAATTCTGCCTTGATTTCAAATCCTCTTCTTTGCCTTCCCTCAATATATTTGTGGACGAGAGTTATCATTTATAACTCTGCAGGTTTGTGAATTGCAGTGCCCTGAAGCTCCATTTTACAAGTCGCTTTTTTGGGAGCCGGCCGCAAAAGCGCAGGATGGCTTCAGGCCCTGTTCTGGTTCCGGGGGGCAGGCTGAGCCTGTGGTTAATTCTTCTTCCTGATGGGAAAATAGAGTGACCTGTGCCTGTCCCAACACCAAGAGCTAGTCTCTCATTGGTTCCCCGTCTTCCCGTTCATCCTCAGGACAAATTGCAACCTGTACGGAACAGGAGGTTAAAGGTGCTGATGCTCCAAGTAGGGAGATTGCTAGTAAAGTGGCTGGAATGGCGAACCCGAGCACAAGGAGATGAGAAATGAGGTGCGTTTTAGAAACCTTTCCCCATCACACGGTGTACCATCTTCTGGGTTTCTCATGCATGTTTTCGATGTAGGAAGATGCCCTTGAACCTGGAGATTTGGGACCCATGCGATGGGTCGCACGCAGTATTACTTTAAAGGGTCTGCGTTTGCTCACCCAACCTCACCAAACCTCTCAGCCCCAAGAGTGTCCACCCTTATGTCTCATCCAGCTGTGGGTCTAGATATGGTCAATCCAGGTTGCATCACAGCCCCTGAACGAATTGTGTAAGAATTTCTCTCTCTTTCCCTGTCTTTGTTTCATGGGTTTTTAAAAGTAATTTATTTTTATAATGGGGTTTAGCTGCTTTTCACGGCTGTGTTTAGGCCGCTTTACACCCACTTGACACACTAACAGAGAGATATCAATACATAGGTTTTAAGATTATTACTGGTCAGATATATTCTTGGGCGGTGAATCGGGCGTGTTGAGTCCAGTTCTCTGAGCAAGGAGTAGGTCTTGTCTATTCCATATTGGGTTTATGGAACGGTATCTGAGCTAATTTGAAACTCTTGTTTTATGTATCACCCCACCTCACCTTTCCCGTTAAGCAGCCATAGTGTGTTTTCTGCATGTGTGACTCTGTTCTGTTTTGTAATTCAGTTCAAGTGTAACGGTTTTTACATTCCCTCTATAAGTGACACCTTATGAGAAGTGTCCTTTTCTGTGTGACTTATTTCACTTAGAATCGTCTTACCTAAATCCACTCATCATGCTGCTACTAGCCTTATGACATTGATTTCATGGCTGAGTGATATTCCATTGTACATAAGGACCACAACTTTTTTATCCATTTTTCGCTTTCCTGGGATATTTAAGGTGGAAGGAAGTGGAGGTCCTTGTCAACAGAGCAGCCCTAAACTTTGGGGTGCTTGTGTCTTGCTGATTTTCAATTTTCCCGCTTTATCCCCCCATGCGTGGAAGTGCCCTATGCTCTCTAAGCTGTGTTTTTTAGATGTTTCAGGACACACCGTACACTTCTCCAGAGTGGCTGTTGGCAATTTACATCCCGCCCATCAGTGTAGCAAGGCTCCCATTTCTCCATGGCCTGGCCTGCATTTCTGGTTTTGACACTTTTTTCAGCATGGCCCTTTTGACCGATGGGAAGCGAGACTTCTTTGTCGCGCTGATTTGCCTTTCCAGGTTGCTTGGTTGGCCAAAAAGGGCGTATGCGTTTTTTCCTGAATATATTCAGGAAAAAACGCATACGCCCTTTTTGGCCAAGGGCATCATTGTCAACGTTTTGCCGCTTTTCATGTGCTTTAAAGGCGATTCGAATCTACCTCCTGAAATCTGTTTCCTGCAATTCTGCCTTGATTTCAAATCCTCTTCTTTGCCTTCCCTCAATATATTTGTGGACGAGAGTTATCATTTATAACTCTGCAGGTTTGTGAATTGCAGTGCCCTGAAGCTCCATTTTACAAGTCGCTTTTTTGGGAGCCGGCCGCAAAAGCGCAGGATGGCTTCAGGCCCTGTTCTGGTTCCGGGGGGCAGGCTGAGCCTGTGGTTAATTCTTCTTCCTGATGGGAAAATAGAGTGACCTGTGCCTGTCCCAACACCAAGAGCTAGTCTCTCATTGGTTCCCCGTCTTCCCGTTCATCCTCAGGACAAATTGCAACCTGTACGGAACAGGAGGTTAAAGGTGCTGATGCTCCAAGTAGGGAGATTGCTAGTAAAGTGGCTGGAATGGCGAACCCGAGCACAAGGAGATGAGAAATGAGGTGCGTTTTAGAAACCTTTCCCCATCACACGGTGTACCATCTTCTGGGTTTCTCATGCATGTTTTCGATGTAGGAAGATGCCCTTGAACCTGGAGATTTGGGACCCATGCGATGGGTCGCACGCAGTATTACTTTAAAGGGTCTGCGTTTGCTCACCCAACCTCACCAAACCTCTCAGCCCCAAGAGTGTCCACCCTTATGTCTCATCCAGCTGTGGGTCTAGATATGGTCAATCCAGGTTGCATCACAGCCCCTGAACGAATTGTGTAAGAATTTCTCTCTCTTTCCCTGTCTTTGTTTCATGGGTTTTTAAAAGTAATTTCTTTTTATAATGGGGTTTAGCTGCTTTTCACGGCTGTGTTTAGGCCGCTTTACACCCACTTGACACACTAACAGAGAGATATCAATACATAGGTTTTAAGATTATTACTGGTCAGATATATTCTTGTGCGGTGAATCGGGCGTGTTGAGTCCAGTTCTCTGAGCAAGGAGTAGGTCTTGTCTATTCCATATTGGGTTTATGGAACGGTATCTGAGCTAATTTGAAACTCTTGTTTTATGTATCACCCCACCTCACCTTTCCCGTTAAGCAGCCATAGTGTGTTTTCTGCATGTGTGACTCTGTTCTGTTTTGTAATTCAGTTCAAGTGTAACGGTTTTTACATTCCCTCTATAAGTGACACCTTATGAGAAGTGTCCTTTTCTGTGTGACTTATTTCACTTAGAATCGTCTTACCTAAATCCACTCATCATGCTGCTACTAGCCTTATGACATTGATTTCATGGCTGAGTGATATTCCATTGTACATAAGGACCACAACTTTTTTATCCATTTTTCGCTTTCCTGGGATATTTAAGGTGGAAGGAAGTGGAGGTCCTTGTCAACAGAGCAGCCCTAAACTTTGGGCTGCTTGTGTCTTGCTGATTTTCAATTTTCCCGCTTTATCCCCCCATGCGTGGAAGTGCCCTATGCTCTCTAAGCTGTGTTTTTTAGATGTTTCAGGACACACCGTACACTTCTCCAGAGTGGCTGTTGGCAATTTACATCCCGCCCATCAGTGTAGCAAGGCTCCCATTTCTCCATGGCCTGGCCTGCATTTCTGGTTTTGACACTTTTTTCAGCATGGCCCTTTTGACCGATGGGAAGCGAGACTTCTTTGTCGCGCTGATTTGCCTTTCCAGGTTGCTTGGTTGGCCAAAAAGGGCGTATGCGTTTTTTCCTGAATATATTCAGGAAAAAACGCATACGCCCTTTTTGGCCAAGGGCATCATTGTCAACGTTTTGCCGCTTTTCATGTGCTTTAAAGGCGATTCGAATCTACCTCCTGAAATCTGTTTCCTGCAATTCTGCCTTGATTTCAAATCCTCTTCTTTGCCTTCCCTCAATATATTTGTGGACGAGAGTTATCATTTATAACTCTGCAGGTTTGTGAATTGCAGTGCCCTGAAGCTCCATTTTACAAGTCGCTTTTTTGGGAGCCGGCCGCAAAAGCGCAGGATGGCTTCAGGCCCTGTTCTGGTTCCGGGGGGCAGGCTGAGCCTGTGGTTAATTCTTCTTCCTGATGGGAAAATAGAGTGACCTGTGCCTGTCCCAACACCAAGAGCTAGTCTCTCATTGGTTCCCCGTCTTCCCGTTCATCCTCAGGACAAATTGCAACCTGTACGGAACAGGAGGTTAAAGGTGCTGATGCTCCAAGTAGGGAGATTGCTAGTAAAGTGGCTGGAATGGCGAACCCGAGCACAAGGAGATGAGAAATGAGGTGCGTTTTAGAAACCTTTCCCCATCACACGGTGTACCATCTTCTGGGTTTCTCATGCATGTTTTCGATGTAGGAAGATGCCCTTGAACCTGGAGATTTGGGACCCATGCGATGGGTCGCACGCAGTATTACTTTAAAGGGTCTGCGTTTGCTCACCCAACCTCACCAAACCTCTCAGCCCCAAGAGTGTCCACCCTTATGTCTCATCCAGCTGTGGGTCTAGATATGGTCAATCCAGGTTGCATCACAGCCCCTGAACGAATTGTGTAAGAATTTCTCTCTCTTTCCCTGTCTTTGTTTCATGGGTTTTTAAAAGTAATTTCTTTTTATAATGGGGTTTAGCTGCTTTTCACGGCTGTGTTTAGGCCGCTTTACACCCACTTGACACACTAACAGAGAGATATCAATACATAGGTTTTAAGATTATTACTGGTCAGATATATTCTTGTGCGGTGAATCGGGCGTGTTGAGTCCAGTTCTCTGAGCAAGGAGTAGGTCTTGTCTATTCCATATTGGGTTTATGGAACGGTATCTGAGCTAATTTGAAACTCTTGTTTTATGTATCACCCCACCTCACCTTTCCCGTTAAGCAGCCATAGTGTGTTTTCTGCATGTGTGACTCTGTTCTGTTTTGTAATTCAGTTCAAGTGTAACGGTTTTTACATTCCCTCTATAAGTGACACCTTATGAGAAGTGTCCTTTTCTGTGTGACTTATTTCACTTAGAATCGTCTTACCTAAATCCACTCATCATGCTGCTACTAGCCTTATGACATTGATTTCATGGCTGAGTGATATTCCATTGTACATAAGGACCACAACTTTTTTATCCATTTTTCGCTTTCCTGGGATATTTAAGGTGGAAGGAAGTGGAGGTCCTTGTCAACAGAGCAGCCCTAAACTTTGGGGTGCTTGTGTCTTGCTGATTTTCAATTTTCCCGCTTTATCCCCCCATGCGTGGAAGTGCCCTATGCTCTCTAAGCTGTGTTTTTTAGATGTTTCAGGACACACCGTACACTTCTCCAGAGTGGCTGTTGGCAATTTACATCCCGCCCATCAGTGTAGCAAGGCTCCCATTTCTCCATGGCCTGTCCTGCATTTCTGGTTTTGACACTTTTTTCAGCATGGCCCTTTTGACCGATGGGAAGCGAGACTTCTTTGTCGCGCTGATTTGCCTTTCCAGGTTGCTTGGTTGGCCAAAAAGGGCGTATGCGTTTTTTCCTGAATATATTCAGGAAAAAACGCATACGCCCTTTTTGGCCAAGGGCATCATTGTCAACGTTTTGCCGCTTTTCATGTGCTTTAAAGGCGATTCGAATCTACCTCCTGAAATCTGTTTCCTGCAATTCTGCCTTGATTTCAAATCCTCTTCTTTGCCTTCCCTCAATATATTTGTGGACGAGAGTTATCATTTATAACTCTGCAGGTTTGTGAATTGCAGTGCCCTGAAGCTCCATTTTACAAGTCGCTTTTTTGGGAGCCGGCCGCAAAAGCGCAGGATGGCTTCAGGCCCTGTTCTGGTTCCGGGGGGCAGGCTGAGCCTGTGGTTAATTCTTCTTCCTGATGGGAAAATAGAGTGACCTGTGCCTGTCCCAACACCAAGAGCTAGTCTCTCATTGGTTCCCCGTCTTCCCGTTCATCCTCAGGACAAATTGCAACCTGTACGGAACAGGAGGTTAAAGGTGCTGATGCTCCAAGTAGGGAGATTGCTAGTAAAGTGGCTGGAATGGCGAACCCGAGCACAAGGAGATGAGAAATGAGGTGCGTTTTAGAAACCTTTCCCCATCACACGGTGTACCATCTTCTGGGTTTCTCATGCATGTTTTCGATGTAGGAAGATGCCCTTGAACCTGGAGATTTGGGACCCATGCGATGGGTCGCACGCAGTATTACTTTAAAGGGTCTGCGTTTGCTCACCCAACCTCACCAAACCTCTCAGCCCCAAGAGTGTCCACCCTTATGTCTCATCCAGCTGTGGGTCTAGATATGGTCAATCCAGGTTGCATCACAGCCCCTGAACGAATTGTGTAAGAATTTCTCTCTCTTTCCCTGTCTTTGTTTCATGGGTTTTTAAAAGTAATTTCTTTTTATAATGGGGTTTAGCTGCTTTTCACGGCTGTGTTTAGGCCGCTTTACACCCACTTGACACACTAACAGAGAGATATCAATACATAGGTTTTAAGATTATTACTGGTCAGATATATTCTTGTGCGGTGAATCGGGCGTGTTGAGTCCAGTTCTCTGAGCAAGGAGTAGGTCTTGTCTATTCCATATTGGGTTTATGGAACGGTATCTGAGCTAATTTGAAACTCTTGTTATATGTATCACCCCACCTCACCTTTCCCGTTAAGCAGCCATAGTGTGTTTTCTGCATGTGTGACTCTGTTCTGTTTTGTAATTCAGTTCAAGTGTAACGGTTTTTACATTCCCTCTATAAGTGACACCTTATGAGAAGTGTCCTTTTCTGTGTGACTTATTTCACTTAGAATCGTCTTACCTAAATCCACTCATCATGCTGCTACTAGCCTTATGACATTGATTTCATGGCTGAGTGATATTCCATTGTACATAAGGACCACAACTTTTTTATCCATTTTTCGCTTTCCTGGGATATTTAAGGTGGAAGGAAGTGGAGGTCCTTGTCAACAGAGCAGCCCTAAACTTTGGGGTGCTTGTGTCTTGCTGATTTTCAATTTTCCCGCTTTATCCCCCCATGCGTGGAAGTGCCCTATGCTCTCTAAGCTGTGTTTTTTAGATGTTTCAGGACACACCGTACACTTCTCCAGAGTGGCTGTTGGCAATTTACATCCCGCCCATCAGTGTAGCAAGGCTCCCATTTCTCCATGGCCTGTCCTGCATTTCTGGTTTTGACACTTTTTTCAGCATGGCCCTTTTGACCGATGGGAAGCGAGACTTCTTTGTCGCGCTGATTTGCCTTTCCAGGTTGCTTGGTTGGCCAAAAAGGGCGTATGCGTTTTTTCCTGAATATATTCAGGAAAAAACGCATACGCCCTTTTTGGCCAAGGGCATCATTGTCAACGTTTTGCCGCTTTTCATGTGCTTTAAAGGCGATTCGAATCTACCTCCTGAAATCTGTTTCCTGCAATTCTGCCTTGATTTCAAATCCTCTTCTTTGCCTTCCCTCAATATATTTGTGGACGAGAGTTATCATTTATAACTCTGCAGGTTTGTGAATTGCAGTGCCCTGAAGCTCCATTTTACAAGTCGCTTTTTTGGGAGCCGGCCGCAAAAGCGCAGGATGGCTTCAGGCCCTGTTCTGGTTCCGGGGGGCAGGCTGAGCCTGTGGTTAATTCTTCTTCCTGATGGGAAAATAGAGTGACCTGTGCCTGTCCCAACACCAAGAGCTAGTCTCTCATTGGTTCCCCGTCTTCCCGTTCATCCTCAGGACAAATTGCAACCTGTACGGAACAGGAGGTTAAAGGTGCTGATGCTCCAAGTAGGGAGATTGCTAGTAAAGTGGCTGGAATGGCGAACCCGAGCACAAGGAGATGAGAAATGAGGTGCGTTTTAGAAACCTTTCCCCATCACACGGTGTACCATCTTCTGGGTTTCTCATGCATGTTTTCGATGTAGGAAGATGCCCTTGAACCTGGAGATTTGGGACCCATGCGATGGGTCGCACGCAGTATTACTTTAAAGGGTCTGCGTTTGCTCACCCAACCTCACCAAACCTCTCAGCCCCAAGAGTGTCCACCCTTATGTCTCATCCAGCTGTGGGTCTAGATATGGTCAATCCAGGTTGCATCACAGCCCCTGAACGAATTGTGTAAGAATTTCTCTCTCTTTCCCTGTCTTTGTTTCATGGGTTTTTAAAAGTAATTTCTTTTTATAATGGGGTTTAGCTGCTTTTCACGGCTGTGTTTAGGCCGCTTTACACCCACTTGACACACTAACAGAGAGATATCAATACATAGGTTTTAAGATTATTACTGGTCAGATATATTCTTGTGCGGTGAATCGGGCGTGTTGAGTCCAGTTCTCTGAGCAAGGAGTAGGTCTTGTCTATTCCATATTGGGTTTATGGAACGGTATCTGAGCTAATTTGAAACTCTTGTTATATGTATCACCCCACCTCACCTTTCCCGTTAAGCAGCCATAGTGTGTTTTCTGCATGTGTGACTCTGTTCTGTTTTGTAATTCAGTTCAAGTGTAACGGTTTTTACATTCCCTCTATAAGTGACACCTTATGAGAAGTGTCCTTTTCTGTGTGACTTATTTCACTTAGAATCGTCTTACCTAAATCCACTCATCATGCTGCTACTAGCCTTATGACATTGATTTCATGGCTGAGTGATATTCCTTTGTACATAAGGACCACAACTTTTTTATCCATTTTTCGCTTTCCTGGGATATTTAAGGTGGAAGGAAGTGGAGGTCCTTCTTGTCAACAGAGCAGCCCTAAACTTTGGGGTGCTTGTGTCTTGCTGATTTTCAATTTTCCCGCTTTATCCCCCCATGCGTGGAAGTGCCCTATGCTCTCTAAGCTGTGTTTTTTAGATGTTTCAGGACACACCGTACACTTCTCCAGAGTGGCTGTTGGCAATTTACATCCCGCCCATCAGTGTAGCAAGGCTCCCATTTCTCCATGGCCTGTCCTGCATTTCTGGTTTTGACACTTTTTTCAGCATGGCCCTTTTGACCGATGGGAAGCGAGACTTCTTTGTCGCGCTGATTTGCCTTTCCAGGTTGCTTGGTTGGCCAAAAAGGGCGTATGCGTTTTTTCCTGAATATATTCAGGAAAAAACGCATACGCCCTTTTTGGCCAAGGGCATCATTGTCAACGTTTTGCCGCTTTTCATGTGCTTTAAAGGCGATTCGAATCTACCTCCTGAAATCTGTTTCCTGCAATTCTGCCTTGATTTCAAATCCTCTTCTTTGCCTTCCCTCAATATATTTGTGGACGAGAGTTATCATTTATAACTCTGCAGGTTTGTGAATTGCAGTGCCCTGAAGCTCCATTTTACAAGTCGCTTTTTTGGGAGCCGGCCGCAAAAGCGCAGGATGGCTTCAGGCCCTGTTCTGGTTCCGGGGGGCAGGCTGAGCCTGTGGTTAATTCTTCTTCCTGATGGGAAAATAGAGTGACCTGTGCCTGTCCCAACACCAAGAGCTAGTCTCTCATTGGTTCCCCGTCTTCCCGTTCATCCTCAGGACAAATTGCAACCTGTACGGAACAGGAGGTTAAAGGTGCTGATGCTCCAAGTAGGGAGATTGCTAGTAAAGTGGCTGGAATGGCGAACCCGAGCACAAGGAGATGAGAAATGAGGTGCGTTTTAGAAACCTTTCCCCATCACACGGTGTACCATCTTCTGGGTTTCTCATGCATGTTTTCGATGTAGGAAGATGCCCTTGAACCTGGAGATTTGGGACCCATGCGATGGGTCGCACGCAGTATTACTTTAAAGGGTCTGCGTTTGCTCACCCAACCTCACCAAACCTCTCAGCCCCAAGAGTGTCCACCCTTATGTCTCATCCAGCTGTGGGTCTAGATATGGTCAATCCAGGTTGCATCACAGCCCCTGAACGAATTGTGTAAGAATTTCTCTCTCTTTCCCTGTCTTTGTTTCATGGGTTTTTAAAAGTAATTTCTTTTTATAATGGGGTTTAGCTGCTTTTCACGGCTGTGTTTAGGCCGCTTTACACCCACTTGACACACTAACAGAGAGATATCAATACATAGGTTTTAAGATTATTACTGGTCAGATATATTCTTGTGCGGTGAATCGGGCGTGTTGAGTCCAGTTCTCTGAGCAAGGAGTAGGTCTTGTCTATTCCATATTGGGTTTATGGAACGGTATCTGAGCTAATTTGAAACTCTTGTTTTATGTATCACCCCACCTCACCTTTCCCGTTAAGCAGCCATAGTGTGTTTTCTGCATGTGTGACTCTGTTCTGTTTTGTAATTCAGTTCAAGTGTAACGGTTTTTACATTCCCTCTATAAGTGACACCTTATGAGAAGTGTCCTTTTCTGTGTGACTTATTTCACTTAGAATCGTCTTACCTAAATCCACTCATCATGCTGCTACTAGCCTTATGACATTGATTTCATGGCTGAGTGATATTCCTTTGTACATAAGGACCACAACTTTTTTATCCATTTTTCGCTTTCCTGGGATATTTAAGGTGGAAGGAAGTGGAGGTCCTTCTTGTCAACAGAGCAGCCCTAAACTTTGGGGTGCTTGTGTCTTGCTGATTTTCAATTTTCCCGCTTTATCCCCCCATGCGTGGAAGTGCCCTATGCTCTCTAAGCTGTGTTTTTTAGATGTTTCAGGACACACCGTACACTTCTCCAGAGTGGCTGTTGGCAATTTACATCCCGCCCATCAGTGTAGCAAGGCTCCCATTTCTCCATGGCCTGTCCTGCATTTCTGGTTTTGACACTTTTTTCAGCATGGCCCTTTTGACCGATGGGAAGCGAGACTTCTTTGTCGCGCTGATTTGCCTTTCCAGGTTGCTTGGTTGGCCAAAAAGGGCGTATGCGTTTTTTCCTGAATATATTCAGGAAAAAACGCATAGGCCCTTTTTGGCCAAGGGCATCATTGTCAACGTTTTGCCGCTTTTCATGTGCTTTAAAGTCGATTCGAATCTACCTCCTGAAATCTGTTTCCTGCAATTCTGCCTTGATTTCAAATCCTCTTCTTTGCCTTCCCTCAATATATTTGTGGACGAGAGTTATCATTTATAACTCTGCAGGTTTGTGAATTGCAGTGCCCTGAAGCTCCATTTTACAAGTCGCTTTTTTGGGAGCCGGCCGCAAAAGCGCAGGATGGCTTCAGGCCCTGTTCTGGTTCCGGGGGGCAGGCTGAGCCTGTGGTTAATTCTTCTTCCTGATGGGAAAATAGAGTGACCTGTGCCTGTCCCAACACCAAGAGCTAGTCTCTCATTGGTTCCCCGTCTTCCCGTTCATCATCAGGACAAATTGCAACCTGTACGGAACAGGAGGTTAAAGGTGCTGATGCTCCAAGTAGGGAGATTGCTAGTAAAGTGGCTGGAATGGCGAACCCGAGCACAAGGAGATGAGAAATGAGGTGCGTTTTAGAAACCTTTCCCCATCACACGGTGTACCATCTTCTGGGTTTCTCATGCATGTTTTCGATGTAGGAAGATGCCCTTGAACCTGGAGATTTGGGACCCATGCGATGGGTCGCACGCAGTATTACTTTAAAGGGTCTGCGTTTGCTCACCCAACCTCACCAAACCTCTCAGCCCCAAGAGTGTCCACCCTTATGTCTCATCCAGCTGTGGGTCTAGATATGGTCAATCCAGGTTGCATCACAGCCCCTGAACGAATTGTGTAAGAATTTCTCTCTCTTTCCCTGTCTTTGTTTCATGGGTTTTTAAAAGTAATTTCTTTTTATAATGGGGTTTAGCTGCTTTTCACGGCTGTGTTTAGGCCGCTTTACACCCACTTGACACACTAACAGAGAGATATCAATACATAGGTTTTAAGATTATTACTGGTCAGATATATTCTTGTGCGGTGAATCGGGCGTGTTGAGTCCAGTTCTCTGAGCAAGGAGTAGGTCTTGTCTATTCCATATTGGGTTTATGGAACGGTATCTGAGCTAATTTGAAACTCTTGTTTTATGTATCACCCCACCTCACCTTTCCCGTTAAGCAGCCATAGTGTGTTTTCTGCATGTGTGACTCTGTTCTGTTTTGTAATTCAGTTCAAGTGTAACGGTTTTTACATTCCCTCTATAAGTGACACCTTATGAGAAGTGTCCTTTTCTGTGTGACTTATTTCACTTAGAATCGTCTTACCTAAATCCACTCATCATGCTGCTACTAGCCTTATGACATTGATTTCATGGCTGAGTGATATTCCTTTGTACATAAGGACCACAACTTTTTTATCCATTTTTCGCTTTCCTGGGATATTTAAGGTGGAAGGAAGTGGAGGTCCTTCTTGTCAACAGAGCAGCCCTAAACTTTGGGGTGCTTGTGTCTTGCTGATTTTCAATTTTCCCGCTTTATCCCCCCATGCGTGGAAGTGCCCTATGCTCTCTAAGCTGTGTTTTTTAGATGTTTCAGGACACACCGTACACTTCTCCAGAGTGGCTGTTGGCAATTTACATCCCGCCCATCAGTGTAGCAAGGCTCCCATTTCTCCATGGCCTGTCCTGCATTTCTGGTTTTGACACTTTTTTCAGCATGGCCCTTTTGACCGATGGGAAGCGAGACTTCTTTGTCGCGCTGATTTGCCTTTCCAGGTTGCTTGGTTGGCCAAAAAGGGCGTATGCGTTTTTTCCTGAATATATTCAGGAAAAAACGCATACGCCCTTTTTGGCCAAGGGCATCATTGTCAACGTTTTGCCGCTTTTCATGTGCTTTAAAGGCGATTCGAATCTCCCTCCTGAAATCTGTTTCCTGCAATTCTGCCTTGATTTCAAATCCTCTTCTTTGCCTTCCCTCAATATATTTGTGGACGAGAGTTATCATTTATAACTCTGCAGGTTTGTGAATTGCAGTGCCCTGAAGCTCCATTTTACAAGTCGCCTTTTTGGGAGCCGGCCGCAAAAGCGCAGGATGGCTTCAGGCCCTGTTCTGGTTCCGGGGGGCAGGCTGAGCCTGTGGTTAATTCTTCTTCCTGATGGGAAAATAGAGTGACCTGTGCCTGTCCCAACACCAAGAGCTAGTCTCTCATTGGTTCCCCGTCTTCCCGTTCATCCTCAGGACAAATTGCAACCTGTACGGAACAGGAGGTTAAAGGTGCTGATGCTCCAAGTAGGGAGATTGCTAGTAAAGTGGCTGGAATGGCGAACCCGAGCACAAGGAGATGAGAAATGAGGTGCGTTTTAGAAACCTTTCCCCATCACACGGTGTACCATCTTCTGGGTTTCTCATGCATGTTTTCGATGTAGGAAGATGCCCTTGAACCTGGAGATTTGGGACCCATGCGATGGGTCGCACGCAGTATTACTTTAAAGGGTCTGCGTTTGCTCACCCAACCTCACCAAACCTCTCAGCCCCAAGAGTGTCCACCCTTATGTCTCATCCAGCTGTGGGTCTAGATATGGTCAATCCAGGTTGCATCACAGCCCCTGAACGAATTGTGTAAGAATTTCTCTCTCTTTCCCTGTCTTTGTTTCATGGGTTTTTAAAAGTAATTTCTTTTTATAATGGGGTTTAGCTGCTTTTCACGGCTGTGTTTAGGCCGCTTTACACCCACTTGACACACTAACAGAGAGATATCAATACATAGGTTTTAAGATTATTACTGGTCAGATATATTCTTGTGCGGTGAATCGGGCGTGTTGAGTCCAGTTCTCTGAGCAAGGAGTAGGTCTTGTCTATTCCATATTGGGTTTATGGAACGGTATCTGAGCTAATTTGAAACTCTTGTTTTATGTATCACCCCACCTCACCTTTCCCGTTAAGCAGCCATAGTGTGTTTTCTGCATGTGTGACTCTGTTCTGTTTTGTAATTCAGTTCAAGTGTAACGGTTTTTACATTCCCTCTATAAGTGACACCTTATGAGAAGTGTCCTTTTCTGTGTGACTTATTTCACTTAGAATCGTCTTACCTAAATCCACTCATCATGCTGCTACTAGCCTTATGACATTGATTTCATGGCTGAGTGATATTCCTTTGTACATAAGGACCACAACTTTTTTATCCATTTTTCGCTTTCCTGGGATATTTAAGGTGGAAGGAAGTGGAGGTCCTTCTTGTCAACAGAGCAGCCCTAAACTTTGGGGTGCTTGTGTCTTGCTGATTTTCAATTTTCCCGCTTTATCCCCCCATGCGTGGAAGTGCCCTATGCTCTCTAAGCTGTGTTTTTTAGATGTTTCAGGACACACCGTACACTTCTCCAGAGTGGCTGTTGGCAATTTACATCCCGCCCATCAGTGTAGCAAGGCTCCCATTTCTCCATGGCCTGTCCTGCATTTCTGGTTTTGACACTTTTTTCAGCATGGCCCTTTTGACCGATGGGAAGCGAGACTTCTTTGTCGCGCTGATTTGCCTTTCCAGGTTGCTTGGTTGGCCAAAAAGGGCGTATGCGTTTTTTCCTGAATATATTCAGGAAAAAACGCATACGCCCTTTTTGGCCAAGGGCATCATTGTCAACGTTTTGCCGCTTTTCATGTGCTTTAAAGGCGATTCGAATCTCCCTCCTGAAATCTGTTTCCTGCAATTCTGCCTTGATTTCAAATCCTCTTCTTTGCCTTCCCTCAATATATTTGTGGACGAGAGTTATCATTTATAACTCTGCAGGTTTGTGAATTGCAGTGCCCTGAAGCTCCATTTTACAAGTCGCCTTTTTGGGAGCCGGCCGCAAAAGCGCAGGATGGCTTCAGGCCCTGTTCTGGTTCCGGGGGGCAGGCTGAGCCTGTGGTTAATTCTTCTTCCTGATGGGAAAATAGAGTGACCTGTGCCTGTCCCAACACCAAGAGCTAGTCTCTCATTGGTTCCCCGTCTTCCCGTTCATCCTCAGGACAAATTGCAACCTGTACGGAACAGGAGGTTAAAGGTGCTGATGCTCCAAGTAGGGAGATTGCTAGTAAAGTGGCTGGAATGGCGAACCCGAGCACAAGGAGATGAGAAATGAGGTGCGTTTTAGAAACCTTTCCCCATCACACGGTGTACCATCTTCTGGGTTTCTCATGCATGTTTTCGATGTAGGAAGATGCCCTTGAACCTGGAGATTTGGGACCCATGCGATGGGTCGCACGCAGTATTACTTTAAAGGGTCTGCGTTTGCTCACCCAACCTCACCAAACCTCTCAGCCCCAAGAGTGTCCACCCTTATGTCTCATCCAGCTGTGGGTCTAGATATGGTCAATCCAGGTTGCATCACAGCCCCTGAACGAATTGTGTAAGAATTTCTCTCTCTTTCCCTGTCTTTGTTTCATGGGTTTTTAAAAGTAATTTCTTTTTATAATGGGGTTTAGCTGCTTTTCACGGCTGTGTTTAGGCCGCTTTACACCCACTTGACACACTAACAGAGAGATATCAATACATAGGTTTTAAGATTATTACTGGTCAGATATATTCTTGGGCGGTGAATCGGGCGTGTTGAGTCCAGTTCTCTGAGCAAGGAGTAGGTCTTGTCTATTCCATATTGGGTTTATGGAACGGTATCTGAGCTAATTTGAAACTCTTGTTTTATGTATCACCCCACCTCACCTTTCCCGTTAAGCAGCCATAGTGTGTTTTCTGCATGTGTGACTCTGTTCTGTTTTGTAATTCAGTTCAAGTGTAACGGTTTTTACATTCCCTCTATAAGTGACACCTTATGAGAAGTGTCCTTTTCTGTGTGACTTATTTCACTTAGAATCGTCTTACCTAAATCCACTCATCATGCTGCTACTAGCCTTATGACATTGATTTCATGGCTGAGTGATATTCCTTTGTACATAAGGACCACAACTTTTTTATCCATTTTTCGCTTTCCTGGGATATTTAAGGTGGAAGGAAGTGGAGGTCCTTCTTGTCAACAGAGCAGCCCTAAACTTTGGGGTGCTTGTGTCTTGCTGATTTTCAATTTTCCCGCTTTATCCCCCCATGCGTGGAAGTGCCCTATGCTCTCTAAGCTGTGTTTTTTAGATGTTTCAGGACACACCGTACACTTCTCCAGAGTGGCTGTTGGCAATTTACATCCCGCCCATCAGTGTAGCAAGGCTCCCATTTCTCCATGGCCTGTCCTGCATTTCTGGTTTTGACACTTTTTTCAGCATGGCCCTTTTGACCGATGGGAAGCGAGACTTCTTTGTCGCGCTGATTTGCCTTTCCAGGTTGCTTGGTTGGCCAAAAAGGGCGTATGCGTTTTTTCCTGAATATATTCAGGAAAAAACGCATACGCCCTTTTTGGCCAAGGGCATCATTGTCAACGTTTTGCCGCTTTTCATGTGCTTTAAAGGCGATTCGAATCTCCCTCCTGAAATCTGTTTCCTGCAATTCTGCCTTGATTTCAAATCCTCTTCTTTGCCTTCCCTCAATATATTTGTGGACGAGAGTTATCATTTATAACTCTGCAGGTTTGTGAATTGCAGTGCCCTGAAGCTCCATTTTACAAGTCGCCTTTTTGGGAGCTGGCCGCAAAAGCGCAGGATGGCTTCAGGCCCTGTTCTGGTTCCGGGGGGCAGGCTGAGCCTGTGGTTAATTCTTCTTCCTGATGGGAAAATAGAGTGACCTGTGCCTGTCCCAACACCAAGAGCTAGTCTCTCATTGGTTCCCCGTCTTCCCGTTCATCCTCAGGACAAATTGCAACCTGTACGGAACAGGAGGTTAAAGGTGCTGATGCTCCAAGTAGGGAGATTGCTAGTAAAGTGGCTGGAATGGCGAACCCGAGCACAAGGAGATGAGAAATGAGGTGCGTTTTAGAAACCTTTCCCCATCACACGGTGTACCATCTTCTGGGTTTCTCATGCATGTTTTCGATGTAGGAAGATGCCCTTGAACCTGGAGATTTGGGACCCATGCGATGGGTCGCACGCAGTATTACTTTAAAGGGTCTGCGTTTGCTCACCCAACCTCACCAAACCTCTCAGCCCCAAGAGTGTCCACCCTTATGTCTCATCCAGCTGTGGGTCTAGATATGGTCAATCCAGGTTGCATCACAGCCCCTGAACGAATTGTGTAAGAATTTCTCTCTCTTTCCCTGTCTTTGTTTCATGGGTTTTTAAAAGTAATTTCTTTTTATAATGGGGTTTAGCTGCTTTTCACGGCTGTGTTTAGGCCGCTTTACACCCACTTGACACACTAACAGAGAGATATCAATACATAGGTTTTAAGATTATTACTGGTCAGATATATTCTTGGGCGGTGAATCGGGCGTGTTGAGTCCAGTTCTCTGAGCAAGGAGTAGGTCTTGTCTATTCCATATTGGGTTTATGGAACGGTATCTGAGCTAATTTGAAACTCTTGTTTTATGTATCACCCCACCTCACCTTTCCCGTTAAGCAGCCATAGTGTGTTTTCTGCATGTGTGACTCTGTTCTGTTTTGTAATTCAGTTCAAGTGTAACGGTTTTTACATTCCCTCTATAAGTGACACCTTATGAGAAGTGTCCTTTTCTGTGTGACTTATTTCACTTAGAATCGTCTTACCTAAATCCACTCATCATGCTGCTACTAGCCTTATGACATTGATTTCATGGCTGAGTGATATTCCTTTGTACATAAGGACCACAACTTTTTTATCCATTTTTCGCTTTCCTGGGATATTTAAGGTGGAAGGAAGTGGAGGTCCTTCTTGTCAACAGAGCAGCCCTAAACTTTGGGGTGCTTGTGTCTTGCTGATTTTCAATTTTCCCGCTTTATCCCCCCATGCGTGGAAGTGCCCTATGCTCTCTAAGCTGTGTTTTTTAGATGTTTCAGGACACACCGTACACTTCTCCAGAGTGGCTGTTGGCAATTTACATCCCGCCCATCAGTGTAGCAAGGCTCCCATTTCTCCATGGCCTGTCCTGCATTTCTGGTTTTGACACTTTTTTCAGCATGGCCCTTTTGACCGATGGGAAGCGAGACTTCTTTGTCGCGCTGATTTGCCTTTCCAGGTTGCTTGGTTGGCCAAAAAGGGCGTATGCGTTTTTTCCTGAATATATTCAGGAAAAAACGCATACGCCCTTTTTGGCCAAGGGCATCATTGTCAACGTTTTGCCGCTTTTCATGTGCTTTAAAGGCGATTCGAATCTACCTCCTGAAATCTGTTTCCTGCAATTCTGCCTTGATTTCAAATCCTCTTCTTTGCCTTCCCTCAATATATTTGTGGACGAGAGTTATCATTTATAACTCTGCAGGTTTGTGAATTGCAGTGCCCTGAAGCTCCATTTTACAAGTCGCCTTTTTGGGAGCTGGCCGCAAAAGCGCAGGATGGCTTCAGGCCCTGTTCTGGTTCCGGGGGGCAGGCTGAGCCTGTGGTTAATTCTTCTTCCTGATGGGAAAATAGAGTGACCTGTGCCTGTCCCAACACCAAGAGCTAGTCTCTCATTGGTTCCCCGTCTTCCCGTTCATCCTCAGGACAAATTGCAACCTGTACGGAACAGGAGGTTAAAGGTGCTGATGCTCCAAGTAGGGAGATTGCTAGTAAAGTGGCTGGAATGGCGAACCCGAGCACAAGGAGATGAGAAATGAGGTGCGTTTTAGAAACCTTTCCCCATCACACGGTGTACCATCTTCTGGGTTTCTCATGCATGTTTTCGATGTAGGAAGATGCCCTTGAACCTGGAGATTTGGGACCCATGCGATGGGTCGCACGCAGTATTACTTTAAAGGGTCTGCGTTTGCTCACCCAACCTCACCAAACCTCTCAGCCCCAAGAGTGTCCACCCTTATGTCTCATCCAGCTGTGGGTCTAGTTATGGTCAATCCAGGTTGCATCACAGCCCCCGAACGAATTGTGTAAGAATTTCTCTCTCTTTCCCTGTCTTTGTTTCATGGGTTTTTAAAAGTAATTTCTTTTTATAATGGGGTTTAGCTGCTTTTCACGGCTGTGTTTAGGCCGCTTTACACCCACTTGACACACTAACAGAGAGATATCAATACATAGGTTTTAAGATTATTACTGGTCAGATATATTCTTGTGCGGTGAATCGGGCGTGTTGAGTCCAGTTCTCTGAGCAAGGAGTAGGTCTTGTCTATTCCATATTGGGTTTATGGAACGGTATCTGAGCTAATTTGAAACTCTTGTTTTATGTATCACCCCACCTCACCTTTCCCGTTAAGCAGCCATAGTGTGTTTTCTGCATGTGTGACTCTGTTCTGTTTTGTAATTCAGTTCAAGTGTAACGGTTTTTACATTCCCTCTATAAGTGACACCTTATGAGAAGTGTCCTTTTCTGTGTGACTTATTTCACTTAGAATCGTCTTACCTAAATCCACTCATCATGCTGCTACTAGCCTTATGACATTGATTTCATGGCTGAGTGATATTCCATTGTACATAAGGACCACAACTTTTTTATCCATTTTTCGCTTTCCTGGGATATTTAAGGTGGAAGGAAGTGGAGGTCCTTGTCAACAGAGCAGCCCTAAACTTTGGGGTGCTTGTGTCTTGCTGATTTTCAATTTTCCCGCTTTATCCCCCCATGCGTGGAAGTGCCCTATGCTCTCTAAGCTGTGTTTTTTAGATGTTTCAGGACACACCGTACACTTCTCCAGAGTGGCTGTTGGCAATTTACATCCCGCCCATCAGTGTAGCAAGGCTCCCATTTCTCCATGGCCTGTCCTGCATTTCTGGTTTTGACACTTTTTTCAGCATGGCCCTTTTGACCGATGGGAAGCGAGACTTCTTTGTCGCGCTGATTTGCCTTTCCAGGTTGCTTGGTTGGCCAAAAAGGGCGTATGCGTTTTTTCCTGAATATATTCAGGAAAAAACGCATACGCCCTTTTTGGCCAAGGGCATCATTGTCAACGTTTTGCCGCTTTTCATGTGCTTTAAAGGCGATTCGAATCTACCTCCTGAAATCTGTTTCCTGCAATTCTGCCTTGATTTCAAATCCTCTTCTTTGCCTTCCCTCAATATATTTGTGGACGAGAGTTATCATTTATAACTCTGCAGGTTTGTGAATTGCAGTGCCCTGAAGCTCCATTTTACAAGTCGCCTTTTTGGGAGCTGGCCGCAAAAGCGCAGGATGGCTTCAGGCCCTGTTCTGGTTCCGGGGGGCAGGCTGAGCCTGTGGTTAATTCTTCTTCCTGATGGGAAAATAGAGTGACCTGTGCCTGTCCCAACACCAAGAGCTAGTCTCTCATTGGTTCCCCGTCTTCCCGTTCATCCTCAGGACAAATTGCAACCTGTACGGAACAGGAGGTTAAAGGTGCTGATGCTCCAAGTAGGGAGATTGCTAGTAAAGTGGCTGGAATGGCGAACCCGAGCACAAGGAGATGAGAAATGAGGTGCGTTTTAGAAACCTTTCCCCATCACACGGTGTACCATCTTCTGGGTTTCTCATGCATGTTTTCGATGTAGGAAGATGCCCTTGAACCTGGAGATTTGGGACCCATGCGATGGGTAGCACGCAGTATTACTTTAAAGGGTCTGCGTTTGCTCACCCAACCTCACCAAACCTCTCAGCCCCAAGAGTGTCCACCCTTATGTCTCATCCAGCTGTGGGTCTAGATATGGTCAATCCAGGTTGCATCACAGCCCCTGAACGAATTGTGTAAGAATTTCTCTCTCTTTCCCTGTCTTTGTTTCATGGGTTTTTAAAAGTAATTTCTTTTTATAATGGGGTTTAGCTGCTTTTCACGGCTGTGTTTAGGCCGCTTTACACCCACTTGACACACTAACAGAGAGATATCAATACATAGGTTTTAAGATTATTACTGGTCAGATATATTCTTGGGCGGTGAATCGGGCGTGTTGAGTCCAGTTCTCTGAGCAAGGAGTAGGTCTTGTCTATTCCATATTGGGTTTATGGAACGGTATCTGAGCTAATTTGAAACTCTTGTTTTATGTATCACCCCACCTCACCTTTCCCGTTAAGCAGCCATAGTGTGTTTTCTGCATGTGTGACTCTGTTCTGTTTTGTAATTCAGTTCAAGTGTAACGGTTTTTACATTCCCTCTATAAGTGACACCTTATGAGAAGTGTCCTTTTCTGTGTGACTTATTTCACTTAGAATCGTCTTACCTAAATCCACTCATCATGCTGCTACTAGCCTTATGACATTGATTTCATGGCTGAGTGATATTCCATTGTACATAAGGACCACAACTTTTTTATCCATTTTTCGCTTTCCTGGGATATTTAAGGTGGAAGGAAGTGGAGGTCCTTGTCAACAGAGCAGCCCTAAACTTTGGGGTGCTTGTGTCTTGCTGATTTTCAATTTTCCCGCTTTATCCCCCCATGCGTGGAAGTGCCCTATGCTCTCTAAGCTGTGTTTTTTAGATGTTTCAGGACACACCGTACACTTCTCCAGAGTGGCTGTTGGCAATTTACATCCCGCCCATCAGTGTAGCAAGGCTCCCATTTCTCCATGGCCTGTCCTGCATTTCTGGTTTTGACACTTTTTTCAGCATGGCCCTTTTGACCGATGGGAAGCGAGACTTCTTTGTCGCGCTGATTTGCCTTTCCAGGTTGCTTGGTTGGCCAAAAAGGGCGTATGCGTTTTTTCCTGAATATATTCAGGAAAAAACGCATACGCCCTTTTTGGCCAAGGGCATCATTGTCAACGTTTTGCCGCTTTTCATGTGCTTTAAAGGCGATTCGAATCTACCTCCTGAAATCTGTTTCCTGCAATTCTGCCTTGATTTCAAATCCTCTTCTTTGCCTTCCCTCAATATATTTGTGGACGAGAGTTATCATTTATAACTCTGCAGGTTTGTGAATTGCAGTGCCCTGAAGCTCCATTTTACAAGTCGCTTTTTTGGGAGCCGGCCGCAAAAGCGCAGGATGGCTTCAGGCCCTGTTCTGGTTCCGGGGGGCAGGCTGAGCCTGTGGTTAATTCTTCTTCCTGATGGGAAAATAGAGTGACCTGTGCCTGTCCCAACACCAAGAGCTAGTCTCTCATTGGTTCCCCGTCTTCCCGTTCATCCTCAGGACAAATTGCAACCTGTACGGAACAGGAGGTTAAAGGTGCTGATGCTCCAAGTAGGGAGATTGCTAGTAAAGTGGCTGGAATGGCGAACCCGAGCACAAGGAGATGAGAAATGAGGTGCGTTTTAGAAACCTTTCCCCATCACACGGTGTACCATCTTCTGGGTTTCTCATGCATGTTTTCGATGTAGGAAGATGCCCTTGAACCTGGAGATTTGGGACCCATGCGATGGGTCGCACGCAGTATTACTTTAAAGGGTCTGCGTTTGCTCACCCAACCTCACCAAACCTCTCAGCCCCAAGAGTGTCCACCCTTATGTCTCATCCAGCTGTGGGTCTAGATATGGTCAATCCAGGTTGCATCACAGCCCCTGAACGAATTGTGTAAGAATTTCTCTCTCTTTCCCTGTCTTTGTTTCATGGGTTTTTAAAAGTAATTTCTTTTTATAATGGGGTTTAGCTGCTTTTCACGGCTGTGTTTAGGCCGCTTTACACCCACTTGACACACTAACAGAGAGATATCAATACATAGGTTTTAAGATTATTACTGGTCAGATATATTCTTGGGAGGTGAATCGGGCGTGTTGAGTCCAGTTCTCTGAGCAAGGAGTAGGTCTTGTCTATTCCATATTGGGTTTATGGAACGGTATCTGAGCTAATTTGAAACTCTTGTTTTATGTATCACCCCACCTCACCTTTCCCGTTAAGCAGCCATAGTGTGTTTTCTGCATGTGTGACTCTGTTCTGTTTTGTAATTCAGTTCAAGTGTAACGGTTTTTACATTCCCTCTATAAGTGACACCTTATGAGAAGTGTCCTTTTCTGTGTGACTTATTTCACTTAGAATCGTCTTACCTAAATCCACTCATCATGCTGCTACTAGCCTTATGACATTGATTTCATGGCTGAGTGATATTCCATTGTACATAAGGACCACAACTTTTTTATCCATTTTTCGCTTTCCTGGGATATTTAAGGTGGAAGGAAGTGGAGGTCCTTGTCAACAGAGCAGCCCTAAACTTTGGGGTGCTTGTGTCTTGCTGATTTTCAATTTTCCCGCTTTATCCCCCCATGCGTGGAAGTGCCCTATGCTCTCTAAGCTGTGTTTTTTAGATGTTTCAGGACACACCGTACACTTCTCCAGAGTGGCTGTTGGCAATTTACATCCCGCCCATCAGTGTAGCAAGGCTCCCATTTCTCCATGGCCTGTCCTGCATTTCTGGTTTTGACACTTTTTTCAGCATGGCCCTTTTGACCGATGGGAAGCGAGACTTCTTTGTCGCGCTGATTTGCCTTTCCAGGTTGCTTGGTTGGCCAAAAAGGGCGTATGCGTTTTTTCCTGAATATATTCAGGAAAAAACGCATACGCCCTTTTTGGCCAAGGGCATCATTGTCAACGTTTTGCCACTTTTCATGTGCTTTAAAGGCGATTCGAATCTACCTCCTGAAATCTGTTTCCTGCAATTCTGCCTTGATTTCAAATCCTCTTCTTTGCCTTCCCTCAATATATTTGTGGACGAGAGTTATCATTTATAACTCTGCAGGTTTGTGAATTGCAGTGCCCTGAAGCTCCATTTTACAAGTCGCTTTTTTGGGAGCCGGCCGCAAAAGCGCAGGATGGCTTCAGGCCCTGTTCTGGTTCCGGGGGGCAGGCTGAGCCTGTGGTTAATTCTTCTTCCTGATGGGAAAATAGAGTGACCTGTGCCTGTCCCAACACCAAGAGCTAGTCTCTCATTGGTTCCCCGTCTTCCCGTTCATCCTCAGGACAAATTGCAACCTGTACGGAACAGGAGGTTAAAGGTGCTGATGCTCCAAGTAGGGAGATTGCTAGTAAAGTGGCTGGAATGGCGAACCCGAGCACAAGGAGATGAGAAATGAGGTGCGTTTTAGAAACCTTTCCCCATCACACGGTGTACCATCTTCTGGGTTTCTCATGCATGTTTTCGATGTAGGAAGATGCCCTTGAACCTGGAGATTTGGGACCCATGCGATGGGTCGCACGCAGTATTACTTTAAAGGGTCTGCGTTTGCTCACCCAACCTCACCAAACCTCTCAGCCCCAAGAGTGTCCACCCTTATGTCTCATCCAGCTGTGGGTCTAGATATGGTCAATCCAGGTTGCATCACAGCCCCTGAACGAATTGTGTAAGAATTTCTCTCTCTTTCCCTGTCTTTGTTTCATGGGTTTTTAAAAGTAATTTCTTTTTATAATGGGGTTTAGCTGCTTTTCACGGCTGTGTTTAGGCCGCTTTACACCCACTTGACACACTAACAGAGAGATATCAATACATAGGTTTTAAGATTATTACTGGTCAGATATATTCTTGGGCGGTGAATCGGGCGTGTTGAGTCCAGTTCTCTGAGCAAGGAGTAGGTCTTGTCTATTCCATATTGGGTTTATGGAACGGTATCTGAGCTAATTTGAAACTCTTGTTTTATGTATCACCCCACCTCACCTTTCCCGTTAAGCAGCCATAGTGTGTTTTCTGCATGTGTGACTCTGTTCTGTTTTGTAATTCAGTTCAAGTGTAACGGTTTTTACATTCCCTCTATAAGTGACACCTTATGAGAAGTGTCCTTTTCTGTGTGACTTATTTCACTTAGAATCGTCTTACCTAAATCCACTCATCATGCTGCTACTAGCCTTATGACATTGATTTCATGGCTGAGTGATATTCCATTGTACATAAGGACCACAACTTTTTTATCCATTTTTCGCTTTCCTGGGATATTTAAGGTGGAAGGAAGTGGAGGTCCTTGTCAACAGAGCAGCCCTAAACTTTGGGGTGCTTGTGTCTTGCTGATTTTCAATTTTCCCGCTTTATCCCCCCATGCGTGGAAGTGCCCTATGCTCTCTAAGCTGTGTTTTTTAGATGTTTCAGGACACACCGTACACTTCTCCAGAGTGGCTGTTGGCAATTTACATCCCGCCCATCAGTGTAGCAAGGCTCCCATTTCTCCATGGCCTGTCCTGCATTTCTGGTTTTGACACTTTTTTCAGCATGGCCCTTTTGACCGATGGGAAGCGAGACTTCTTTGTCGCGCTGATTTGCCTTTCCAGGTTGCTTGGTTGGCCAAAAAGGGCGTATGCGTTTTTTCCTGAATATATTCAGGAAAAAACGCATACGCCCTTTTTGGCCAAGGGCATCATTGTCAACGTTTTGCCGCTTTTCATGTGCTTTAAAGGCGATTCGAATCTACCTCCTGAAATCTGTTTCCTGCAATTCTGCCTTGATTTCAAATCCTCTTCTTTGCCTTCCCTCAATATATTTGTGGACGAGAGTTATCATTTATAACTCTGCAGGTTTGTGAATTGCAGTGCCCTGAAGCTCCATTTTACAAGTCGCTTTTTTGGGAGCCGGCCGCAAAAGCGCAGGATGGCTTCAGGCCCTGTTCTGGTTCCGGGGGGCAGGCTGAGCCTGTGGTTAATTCTTCTTCCTGATGGGAAAATAGAGTGACCTGTGCCTGTCCCAACACCAAGAGCTAGTCTCTCATTGGTTCCCCGTCTTCCCGTTCATCCTCAGGACAAATTGCAACCTGTACGGAACAGGAGGTTAAAGGTGCTGATGCTCCAAGTAGGGAGATTGCTAGTAAAGTGGCTGGAATGGCGAACCCGAGCACAAGGAGATGAGAAATGAGGTGCGTTTTAGAAACCTTTCCCCATCACACGGTGTACCATCTTCTGGGTTTCTCATGCATGTTTTCGATGTAGGAAGATGCCCTTGAACCTGGAGATTTGGGACCCATGCGATGGGTCGCACGCAGTATTACTTTAAAGGGTCTGCGTTTGCTCACCCAACCTCACCAAACCTCTCAGCCCCAAGAGTGTCCACCCTTATGTCTCATCCAGCTGTGGGTCTAGATATGGTCAATCCAGGTTGCATCACAGCCCCTGAACGAATTGTGTAAGAATTTCTCTCTCTTTCCCTGTCTTTGTTTCATGGGTTTTTAAAAGTAATTTCTTTTTATAATGGGGTTTAGCTGCTTTTCACGGCTGTGTTTAGGCCGCTTTACACCCACTTGACACACTAACAGAGAGATATCAATACATAGGTTTTAAGATTATTACTGGTCAGATATATTCTTGGGCGGTGAATCGGGCGTGTTGAGTCCAGTTCTCTGAGCAAGGAGTAGGTCTTGTCTATTCCATATTGGGTTTATGGAACGGTATCTGAGCTAATTTGAAACTCTTGTTTTATGTATCACCCCACCTCACCTTTCCCGTTAAGCAGCCATAGTGTGTTTTCTGCATGTGTGACTCTGTTCTGTTTTGTAATTCAGTTCAAGTGTAACGGTTTTTACATTCCCTCTATAAGTGACACCTTATGAGAAGTGTCCTTTTCTGTGTGACTTATTTCACTTAGAATCGTCTTACCTAAATCCACTCATCATGCTGCTACTAGCCTTATGACATTGATTTCATGGCTGAGTGATATTCCATTGTACATAAGGACCACAACTTTTTTATCCATTTTTCGCTTTCCTGGGATATTTAAGGTGGAAGGAAGTGGAGGTCCTTGTCAACAGAGCAGCCCTAAACTTTGGGGTGCTTGTGTCTTGCTGATTTTCAATTTTCCCGCTTTATCCCCCCATGCGTGGAAGTGCCCTATGCTCTCTAAGCTGTGTTTTTTAGATGTTTCAGGACACACCGTACACTTCTCCAGAGTGGCTGTTGGCAATTTACATCCCGCCCATCAGTGTAGCAAGGCTCCCATTTCTCCATGGCCTGTCCTGCATTTCTGGTTTTGACACTTTTTTCAGCATGGCCCTTTTGACCGATGGGAAGCGAGACTTCTTTGTCGCGCTGATTTGCCTTTCCAGGTTGCTTGGTTGGCCAAAAAGGGCGTATGCGTTTTTTCCTGAATATATTCAGGAAAAAACGCATACGCCCTTTTTGGCCAAGGGCATCATTGTCAACGTTTTGCCGCTTTTCATGTGCTTTAAAGGCGATTCGAATCTACCTCCTTAAATCTGTTTCCTGCAATTCTGCCTTGATTTCAAATCCTCTTCTTTGCCTTCCCTCAATATATTTGTGGACGAGAGTTATCATTTATAACTCTGCAGGTTTGTGAATTGCAGTGCCCTGAAGCTCCATTTTACAAGTCGCTTTTTTGGGAGCCGGCCGCAAAAGCGCAGGATGGCTTCAGGCCCTGTTCTGGTTCCGGGGGGCAGGCTGAGCCTGTGGTTAATTCTTCTTCCTGATGGGAAAATAGAGTGACCTGTGCCTGTCCCAACACCAAGAGCTAGTCTCTCATTGGTTCCCCGTCTTCCCGTTCATCCTCAGGACAAATTGCAACCTGTACGGAACAGGAGGTTAAAGGTGCTGATGCTCCAAGTAGGGAGATTGCTAGTAAAGTGGCTGGAATGGCGAACCCGAGCACAAGGAGATGAGAAATGAGGTGCGTTTTAGAAACCTTTCCCCATCACACGGTGTACCATCTTCTGGGTTTCTCATGCATGTTTTCGATGTAGGAAGATGCCCTTGAACCTGGAGATTTGGGACCCATGCGATGGGTCGCACGCAGTATTACTTTAAAGGGTCTGCGTTTGCTCACCCAACCTCACCAAACCTCTCAGCCCCAAGAGTGTCCACCCTTATGTCTCATCCAGCTGTGGGTCTAGATATGGTCAATCCAGGTTGCATCACAGCCCCTGAACGAATTGTGTAAGAATTTCTCTCTCTTTCCCTGTCTTTGTTTCATGGGTTTTTAAAAGTAATTTATTTTTATAATGGGGTTTAGCTGCTTTTCACGGCTGTGTTTAGGCCGCTTTACACCCACTTGACACACTAACAGAGAGATATCAATACATAGGTTTTAAGATTATTACTGGTCAGATATATTCTTGGGCGGTGAATCGGGCGTGTTGAGTCCAGTTCTCTGAGCAAGGAGTAGGTCTTGTCTATTCCATATTGGGTTTATGGAACGGTATCTGAGCTAATTTGAAACTCTTGTTTTATGTATCACCCCACCTCACCTTTCCCGTTAAGCAGCCATAGTGTGTTTTCTGCATGTGTGACTCTGTTCTGTTTTGTAATTCAGTTCAAGTGTAACGGTTTTTACATTCCCTCTATAAGTGACACCTTATGAGAAGTGTCCTTTTCTGTGTGACTTATTTCACTTAGAATCGTCTTACCTAAATCCACTCATCATGCTGCTACTAGCCTTATGACATTGATTTCATGGCTGAGTGATATTCCATTGTACATAAGGACCACAACTTTTTTATCCATTTTTCGCTTTCCTGGGATATTTAAGGTGGAAGGAAGTGGAGGTCCTTGTCAACAGAGCAGCCCTAAACTTTGGGGTGCTTGTGTCTTGCTGATTTTCAATTTTCCCCCTTTATCCCCCCATGCGTGGAAGTGCCCTATGCTCTCTAAGCTGTGTTTTTTAGATGTTTCAGGACACACCGTACACTTCTCCAGAGTGGCTGTTGGCAATTTACATCCCGCCCATCAGTGTAGCAAGGCTCCCATTTCTCCATGGCCTGTCCTGCATTTCTGGTTTTGACACTTTTTTCAGCATGGCCCTTTTGACCGATGGGAAGCGAGACTTCTTTGTCGCGCTGATTTGCCTTTCCAGGTTGCTTGGTTGGCCAAAAAGGGCGTATGCGTTTTTTCCTGAATATATTCAGGAAAAAACGCATAGGCCCTTTTTGGCCAAGGGCATCATTGTCAACGTTTTGCCGCTTTTCATGTGCTTTAAAGGCGATTCGAATCTACCTCCTGAAATCTGTTTCCTGCAATTCTGCCTTGATTTCAAATCCTCTTCTTTGCCTTCCCTCAATATATTTGTGGACGAGAGTTATCATTTATAACTCTGCAGGTTTGTGAATTGCAGTGCCCTGAAGCTCCATTTTACAAGTCGCTTTTTTGGGAGCCGGCCGCAAAAGCGCAGGATGGCTTCAGGCCCTGTTCTGGTTCCGGGGGCAGGCTGAGCCTGTGGTTAATTCTTCTTCCTTATGGGAAAATAGAGTGACCTGTGCCTGTCCCAACACCAAGAGCTAGTCTCTCATTGGTTCCCCGTCTTCCCGTTCATCCTCAGGACAAATTGCAACCTGTACGGAACAGGAGGTTAAAGGTGCTGATGCTCCAAGTAGGGAGATTGCTAGTAAAGTGGCTGGAATGGCGAACCCGAGCACAAGGAGATGAGAAATGAGGTGCGTTTTAGAAACCTTTCCCCATCACACGGTGTACCATCTTCTGGGTTTCTCATGCATGTTTTCGATGTAGGAAGATGCCCTTGAACCTGGAGATTTGGGACCCATGCGATGGGTCGCACGCAGTATTACTTTAAAGGGTCTGCGTTTGCTCACCCAACCTCACCAAACCTCTCAGCCCCAAGAGTGTCCACCCTTATGTCTCATCCAGCTGTGGGTCTAGATATGGTCAATCCAGGTTGCATCACAGCCCCTGAACGAATTGTGTAAGAATTTCTCTCTCTTTCCCTGTCTTTGTTTCATGGGTTTTTAAAAGTAATTTCTTTTTATAATGGGGTTTAGCTGCTTTTCACGGCTGTGTTTAGGCCGCTTTACACCCACTTGACACACTAACAGAGAGATATCAATACATAGGTTTTAAGATTATTACTGGTCAGATATATTCTTGGGCGGTGAATCGGGCGTGTTGAGTCCAGTTCTCTGAGCAAGGAGTAGGTCTTGTCTATTCCATATTGGGTTTATGGAACGGTATCTGAGCTAATTTGAAACTCTTGTTTTATGTATCACCCCACCTCACCTTTCCCGTTAAGCAGCCATAGTGTGTTTTCTGCATGTGTGACTCTGTTCTGTTTTGTAATTCAGTTCAAGTGTAACGGTTTTTACATTCCCTCTATAAGTGACACCTTATGAGAAGTGTCCTTTTCTGTGTGACTTATTTCACTTAGAATCGTCTTACCTAAATCCACTCATCATGCTGCTACTAGCCTTATGACATTGATTTCATGGCTGAGTGATATTCCATTGTACATAAGGACCACAACTTTTTTATCCATTTTTCGCTTTCCTGGGATATTTAAGGTGGAAGGAAGTGGAGGTCCTTGTCAACAGAGCAGCCCTAAACTTTGGGGTGCTTGTGTCTTGCTGATTTTCAATTTTCCCGCTTTATCCCCCCATGCGTGGAAGTGCCCTATGCTCTCTAAGCTGTGTTTTTTAGATGTTTCAGGACACACCGTACACTTCTCCAGAGTGGCTGTTGGCAATTTACATCCCGCCCATCAGTGTAGCAAGGCTCCCATTTCTCCATGGCCTGTCCTGCATTTCTGGTTTTGACACTTTTTTCAGCATGGCCCTTTTGACCGATGGGAAGCGAGACTTCTTTGTCGCGCTGATTTGCCTTTCCAGGTTGCTTGGTTGGCCAAAAAGGGCGTATGCGTTTTTTCCTGAATATATTCAGGAAAAAACGCATACGCCCTTTTTGGCCAAGGGCATCATTGTCAACGTTTTGCCGCTTTTCATGTGCTTTAAAGGCGATTCGAATCTACCTCCTGAAATCTGTTTCCTGCAATTCTGCCTTGATTTCAAATCCTCTTCTTTGCCTTCCCTCAATATATTTGTGGACGAGAGTTATCATTTATAACTCTGCAGGTTTGTGAATTGCAGTGCCCTGAAGCTCCATTTTACAAGTCGCTTTTTTGGGAGCCGGCCGCAAAAGCGCAGGATGGCTTCAGGCCCTGTTCTGGTTCCGGGGGGCAGGCTGAGCCTGTGGTTAATTCTTCTTCCTGATGGGAAAATAGAGTGACCTGTGCCTGTCCCAACACCAAGAGCTAGTCTCTCATTGGTTCCCCGTCTTCCCGTTCATCCTCAGGACAAATTGCAACCTGTACGGAACAGGAGGTTAAAGGTGCTGATGCTCCAAGTAGGGAGATTGCTAGTAAAGTGGCTGGAATGGCGAACCCGAGCACAAGGAGATGAGAAATGAGGTGCGTTTTAGAAACCTTTCCCCATCACACGGTGTACCATCTTCTGGGTTTCTCATGCATGTTTTCGATGTAGGAAGATGCCCTTGAACCTGGAGATTTGGGACCCATGCGATGGGTCGCACGCAGTATTACTTTAAAGGGTCTGCGTTTGCTCACCCAACCTCACCAAACCTCTCAGCCCCAAGAGTGTCCACCCTTATGTCTCATCCAGCTGTGGGTCTAGATATGGTCAATCCAGGTTGCATCACAGCCCCTGAACGAATTGTGTAAGAATTTCTCTCTCTTTCCCTGTCTTTGTTTCATGGGTTTTTAAAAGTAATTTCTTTTTATAATGGGGTTTAGCTGCTTTTCACGGCTGTGTTTAGGCCGCTTTACACCCACTTGACACACTAACAGAGAGATATCAATACATAGGTTTTAAGATTATTACTGGTCAGATATATTCTTGTGCGGTGAATCGGGCGTGTTGAGTCCAGTTCTCTGAGCAAGGAGTAGGTCTTGTCTATTCCATATTGGGTTTATGGAACGGTATCTGAGCTAATTTGAAACTCTTGTTATATGTATCACCCCACCTCACCTTTCCCGTTAAGCAGCCATAGTGTGTTTTCTGCATGTGTGACTCTGTTCTGTTTTGTAATTCAGTTCAAGTGTAACGGTTTTTACATTCCCTCTATAAGTGACACCTTATGAGAAGTGTCCTTTTCTGTGTGACTTATTTCACTTAGAATCGTCTTACCTAAATCCACTCATCATGCTGCTACTAGCCTTATGACATTGATTTCATGGCTGAGTGATATTCCATTGTACATAAGGACCACAACTTTTTTATCCATTTTTCGCTTTCCTGGGATATTTAAGGTGGAAGGAAGTGGAGGTCCTTGTCAACAGAGCAGCCCTAAACTTTGGGGTGCTTGTGTCTTGCTGATTTTCAATTTTCCCGCTTTATCCCCCCATGCGTGGAAGTGCCCTATGCTCTCTAAGCTGTGTTTTTTAGATGTTTCAGGACACACCGTACACTTCTCCAGAGTGGCTGTTGGCAATTTACATCCCGCCCATCAGTGTAGCAAGGCTCCCATTTCTCCATGGCCTGTCCTGCATTTCTGGTTTTGACACTTTTTTCAGCATGGCCCTTTTGACCGATGGGAAGCGAGACTTCTTTGTCGCGCTGATTTGCCTTTCCAGGTTGCTTGGTTGGCCAAAAAGGGCGTATGCGTTTTTTCCTGAATATATTCAGGAAAAAACGCATACGCCCTTTTTGGCCAAGGGCATCATTGTCAACGTTTTGCCGCTTTTCATGTGCTTTAAAGGCGATTCGAATCTACCTCCTGAAATCTGTTTCCTGCAATTCTGCCTTGATTTCAAATCCTCTTCTTTGCCTTCCCTCAATATATTTGTGGACGAGAGTTATCATTTATAACTCTGCAGGTTTGTGAATTGCAGTGCCCTGAAGCTCCATTTTACAAGTCGCTTTTTTGGGAGCCGGCAGCAAAAGCACAGGATGGATTCAGGCCCTGTTCTGGTTCCGGGGGGCAGGCTGAGCCTGTGGTTAATTCTTCTTCCTGATGGGAAAATAGAGTGACCTGTGCCTGTCCCAACACCAAGAGCTAGTCTCTCATTGGTTCCCCGTCTTCCCGTTCATCCTCAGGACAAATTGCAACCTGTACTGAACAGGAGGTTAAAGGTGCTGATGCTCCAAGTAGGGAGATTGCTAGTAAAGTGGCTGGAATGGCGAACCCGAGCACAAGGAGATGAGAAATGAGGTGCGTTTTAGAAACCTTTCCCCATCACACGGTGTACCATCTTCTGGGTTTCTCATGCATGTTTTCGATGTAGGAAGATGCCCTTGAACCTGGAGATTTGGGACCCATGCGATGGGTCGCACGCAGTATTACTTTAAAGGGTCTGCGTTTGCTCACCCAACCTCACCAAACCTCTCAGCCCCAAGAGTGTCCACCCTTATGTCTCATCCAGCTGTGGGTCTAGATATGGTCAATCCAGGTTGCATCAGAGCCCCTGAACGAATTGTGTAAGAATTTCTCTCTCTTTCCCTGTCTTTGTTTCATGGGTTTTTAAAAGTAATTTCTTTTTATAATGGGGTTTAGCTGCTTTTCACGGCTGTGTTTAGGCCGCTTTACACCCACTTGACACACTAACAGAGAGATATCAATACATAGGTTTTAAGATTATTACTGGTCAGATATATTCTTGTGCGGTGAATCGGGCGTGTTGAGTCCAGTTCTCTGAGCAAGGAGTAGGTCTTGTCTATTCCATATTGGGTTTATGGAACGGTATCTGAGCTAATTTGAAACTCTTGTTATATGTATCACCCCACCTCACCTTTCCCGTTAAGCAGCCATAGTGTGTTTTCTGCATGTGTGACTCTGTTCTGTTTTGTAATTCAGTTCAAGTGTAACGGTTTTTACATTCCCTCTATAAGTGACACCTTATGAGAAGTGTCCTTTTCTGTGTGACTTATTTCACTTAGAATCGTCTTACCTAAATCCACTCATCATGCTGCTACTAGCCTTATGACATTGATTTCATGGCTGAGTGATATTCCATTGTACATAAGGACCACAACTTTTTTATCCATTTTTCGCTTTCCTGGGATATTTAAGGTGGAAGGAAGTGGAGGTCCTTGTCAACAGAGCAGCCCTAAACTTTGGGGTGCTTGTGTCTTGCTGATTTTCAATTTTCCCGCTTTATCCCCCCATGCGTGGAAGTGCCCTATGCTCTCTAAGCTGTGTTTTTTAGATGTTTCAGGACACACCGTACACTTCTCCAGAGTGGCTGTTGGCAATTTACATCCCGCCCATCAGTGTAGCAAGGCTCCCATTTCTCCATGGCCTGTCCTGCATTTCTGGTTTTGACACTTTTTTCAGCATGGCCCTTTTGACCGATGGGAAGCGAGACTTCTTTGTCGCGCTGATTTGCCTTTCCAGGTTGCTTGGTTGGCCAAAAAGGGCGTATGCGTTTTTTCCTGAATATATTCAGGAAAAAACGCATACGCCCTTTTTGGCCAAGGGCATCATTGTCAACGTTTTGCCGCTTTTCATGTGCTTTAAAGGCGATTCGAATCTACCTCCTGAAATCTGTTTCCTGCAATTCTGCCTTGATTTCAAATCCTCTTCTTTGCCTTCCCTCAATATATTTGTGGACGAGAGTTATCATTTATAACTCTGCAGGTTTGTGAATTGCAGTGCCCTGAAGCTCCATTTTACAAGTCGCTTTTTTGGGAGCTGGCAGCAAAAGCGCAGGATGGATTCAGGCCCTGTTCTGGTTCCGGGGGGCAGGCTGAGCCTGTGGTTAATTCTTCTTCCTGATGGGAAAATAGAGTGACCTGTGCCTGTCCCAACACCAAGAGCTAGTCTCTCATTGGTTCCCCGTCTTCCCGTTCATCCTCAGGACAAATTGCAACCTGTACTGAACAGGAGGTTAAAGGTGCTGATGCTCCAAGTAGGGAGATTGCTAGTAAAGTGGCTGGAATGGCGAACCCGAGCACAAGGAGATGAGAAATGAGGTGCGTTTTAGAAACCTTTCCCCATCACACGGTGTACCATCTTCTGGGTTTCTCATGCATGTTTTCGATGTAGGAAGATGCCCTTGAACCTGGAGATTTGGGACCCATGCGATGGGTCGCACGCAGTATTACTTTAAAGGGTCTGCGTTTGCTCACCCAACCTCACCAAACCTCTCAGCCCCAAGAGTGTCCACCCTTATGTCTCATCCAGCTGTGGGTCTAGATATGGTCAATCCAGGTTGCATCAGAGCCCCTGAACGAATTGTGTAAGAATTTCTCTCTCTTTCCCTGTCTTTGTTTCATGGGTTTTTAAAAGTAATTTCTTTTTATAATGGGGTTTAGCTGCTTTTCACGGCTGTGTTTAGGCCGCTTTACACCCACTTGACACACTAACAGAGAGATATCAATACATAGGTTTTAAGATTATTACTGGTCAGATATATTCTTGTGCGGTGAATCGGGCGTGTTGAGTCCAGTTCTCTGAGCAAGGAGTAGGTCTTGTCTATTCCATATTGGGTTTATGGAACGGTATCTGAGCTAATTTGAAACTCTTGTTATATGTATCACCCCACCTCACCTTTCCCGTTAAGCAGCCATAGTGTGTTTTCTGCATGTGTGACTCTGTTCTGTTTTGTAATTCAGTTCAAGTGTAACGGTTTTTACATTCCCTCTATAAGTGACACCTTATGAGAAGTGTCCTTTTCTGTGTGACTTATTTCACTTAGAATCGTCTTACCTAAATCCACTCATCATGCTGCTACTAGCCTTATGACATTGATTTCATGGCTGAGTGATATTCCATTGTACATAAGGACCACAACTTTTTTATCCATTTTTCGCTTTCCTGGGATATTTAAGGTGGAAGGAAGTGGAGGTCCTTGTCAACAGAGCAGCCCTAAACTTTGGGGTGCTTGTGTCTTGCTGATTTTCAATTTTCCCGCTTTATCCCCCCATGCGTGGAAGTGCCCTATGCTCTCTAAGCTGTGTTTTTTAGATGTTTCAGGACACACCGTACACTTCTCCAGAGTGGCTGTTGGCAATTTACATCCCGCCCATCAGTGTAGCAAGGCTCCCATTTCTCCATGGCCTGTCCTGCATTTCTGGTTTTGACACTTTTTTCAGCATGGCCCTTTTGACCGATGGGAAGCGAGACTTCTTTGTCGCGCTGATTTGCCTTTCCAGGTTGCTTGGTTGGCCAAAAAGGGCGTATGCGTTTTTTCCTGAATATATTCAGGAAAAAACGCATACGCCCTTTTTGGCCAAGGGCATCATTGTCAACGTTTTGCCGCTTTTCATGTGCTTTAAAGGCGATTCGAATCTACCTCCTGAAATCTGTTTCCTGCAATTCTGCCTTGATTTCAAATCCTCTTCTTTGCCTTCCCTCAATATATTTGTGGACGAGAGTTATCATTTATAACTCTGCAGGTTTGTGAATTGCAGTGCCCTGAAGCTCCATTTTACAAGTCGCTTTTTTGGGAGCTGGCAGCAAAAGCGCAGGATGGATTCAGGCCCTGTTCTGGTTCCGGGGGGCAGGCTGAGCCTGTGGTTAATTCTTCTTCCTGATGGGAAAATAGAGTGACCTGTGCCTGTCCCAACACCAAGAGCTAGTCTCTCATTGGTTCCCCGTCTTCCCGTTCATCCTCAGGACAAATTGCAACCTGTACGGAACAGGAGGTTAAAGGTGCTGATGCTCCAAGTAGGGAGATTGCTAGTAAAGTGGCTGGAATGGCGAACCCGAGCACAAGGAGATGAGAAATGAGGTGCGTTTTAGAAACCTTTCCCCATCACACGGTGTACCATCTTCTGGGTTTCTCATGCATGTTTTCGATGTAGGAAGATGCCCTTGAACCTGGAGATTTGGGACCCATGCGATGGGTCGCACGCAGTATTACTTTAAAGGGTCTGCGTTTGCTCACCCAACCTCACCAAACCTCTCAGCCCCAAGAGTGTCCACCCTTATGTCTCATCCAGCTGTGGGTCTAGATATGGTCAATCCAGGTTGCATCAGAGCCCCTGAACGAATTGTGTAAGAATTTCTCTCTCTTTCCCTGTCTTTGTTTCATGGGTTTTTAAAAGTAATTTCTTTTTATAATGGGGTTTAGCTGCTTTTCACGGCTGTGTTTAGGCCGCTTTACACCCACTTGACACACTAACAGAGAGATATCAATACATAGGTTTTAAGATTATTACTGGTCAGATATATTCTTGTGCGGTGAATCGGGCGTGTTGAGTCCAGTTCTCTGAGCAAGGAGTAGGTCTTGTCTATTCCATATTGGGTTTATGGAACGGTATCTGAGCTAATTTGAAACTCTTGTTTTATGTATCACCCCACCTCACCTTTCCCGTTAAGCAGCCATAGTGTGTTTTCTGCATGTGTGACTCTGTTCTGTTTTGTAATTCAGTTCAAGTGTAACGGTTTTTACATTCCCTCTATAAGTGACACCTTATGAGAAGTGTCCTTTTCTGTGTGACTTATTTCACTTAGAATCGTCTTACCTAAATCCACTCATCATGCTGCTACTAGCCTTATGACATTGATTTCATGGCTGAGTGATATTCCATTGTACATAAGGACCACAACTTTTTTATCCATTTTTCGCTTTCCTGGGATATTTAAGGTGGAAGGAAGTGGAGGTCCTTGTCAACAGAGCAGCCCTAAACTTTGGGGTGCTTGTGTCTTGCTGATTTTCAATTTTTCCGCTTTATCCCCCCATGCGTGGAAGTGCCCTATGCTCTCTAAGCTGTGTTTTTTAGATGTTTCAGGACACACCGTACACTTCTCCAGAGTGGCTGTTGGCAATTTACATCCCGCCCATCAGTGTAGCAAGGCTCCCATTTCTCCATGGCCTGTCCTGCATTTCTGGTTTTGACACTTTTTTCAGCATGGCCCTTTTGACCGATGGGAAGCGAGACTTCTTTTTCGCTCTGATTTGCCTTTCCAGGTTGCTTGGTTGGCGAAAAAGGGCGTATGCGTTTTTTCCTGAATATATTCAGGAAAAAACGCATACGCCCTTTTTGGCCAAGGGCATCATTGTCAACGTTTTGCCGCTTTTCATGTGCTTTAAAGGCGATTCGAATCTACCTCCTGAAATCTGTTTCCTGCAATTCTGCCTTGATTTCAAATCCTCTTCTTTGCCTTCCCTCAATATATTTGTGGACGAGAGTTATCATTTATAACTCTGCAGGTTTGTGAATTGCAGTGCCCTGAAGCTCCATTTTACAAGTCGCTTTTTTGGGAGCCGGCCGCAAAAGCGCCGGATGGCTTCAGGCCCTGTTCTGGTTCCGGGGGGCAGGCTGAGCCTGTGGTTAATTCTTCTTCCTGATGGGAAAATAGAGTGACCTGTGCCTGTCCCAACACCAAGAGCTAGTCTCTCATTGGTTCCCCGTCTTCCCGTTCATCCTCAGGACAAATTGCAACCTGTACGGAACAGGAGGTTAAAGGTGCTGATGCTCCAAGTAGGGAGATTGCTAGTAAAGTGGCTGGAATGGCGAACCCGAGCACAAGGAGATGAGAAATGAGGTGCGTTTTAGAAACCTTTCCCCATCACACGGTGTACCATCTTCTGGGTTTCTCATGCATGTTTTCGATGTAGGAAGATGCCCTTGAACCTGGAGATTTGGGACCCATGCGATGGGTCGCACGCAGTATTACTTTAAAGGGTCTGCGTTTGCTCACCCAACCTCACCAAACCTCTCAGCCCCAAGAGTGTCCACCCTTATGTCTCATCCAGCTGTGGGTCTAGATATGGTCAATCCAGGTTGCATCACAGCCCCTGAACGAATTGTGTAAGAATTTCTCTCTCTTTCCCTGTCTCTGTTTCATGGGTTTTTAAAAGTAATTTATTTTTATAATGGGGTTTAGCTGCTTTTCACGGCTGTGTTTAGGCCGCTTTACACCCACTTGACACACTAACAGAGAGATATCAATACATAGGTTTTAAGATTATTACTGGTCAGATATATTCTTGTGCGGTGAATCGGGCGTGTTGAGTCCAGTTCTCTGAGCAAGGAGTAGGTCTTGTCTATTCCATATTGGGTTTATGGAACGGTATCTGAGCTAATTTGAAACTCTTGTTTTATGTATCACCCCACCTCACCTTTCCCGTTAAGCAGCCATAGTGTGTTTTCTGCATGTGTGACTCTGTTCTGTTTTGTAATTCAGTTCAAGTGTAACGGTTTTTACATTCCCTCTATAAGTGACACCTTATGAGAAGTGTCCTTTTCTGTGTGACTTATTTCACTTAGAATCGTCTTACCTAAATCCACTCATCATGCTGCTACTAGCCTTATGACATTGATTTCATGGCTGAGTGATATTCCATTGTACATAAGGACCACAACTTTTTTATCCATTTTTCGCTTTCCTGGGATATTTAAGGTGGAAGGAAGTGGAGGTCCTTGTCAACAGAGCAGCCCTAAACTTTGGGGTGCTTGTGTCTTGCTGATTTTCAATTTTCCCGCTTTATCCCCCCATGCGTGGAAGTGCCCTATGCTCTCTAAGCTGTGTTTTTTAGATGTTTCAGGACACACCGTACACTTCTCCAGAGTGGCTGTTGGCAATTTACATCCCGCCCATCAGTGTAGCAAGGCTCCCATTTCTCCATGGCCTGTCCTGCATTTCTGGTTTTGACACTTTTTTCAGCATGGCCCTTTTGACCGATGGGAAGCGAGACTTCTTTGTCGCGCTGATTTGCCTTTCCAGGTTGCTTGGTTGGCCAAAAAGGGCGTATGCGTTTTTTCCTGAATATATTCAGGAAAAAACGCATACGCCCTTTTTGGCCAAGGGCATCATTGTCAACGTTTTGCCGCTTTTCATGTGCTTTAAAGGCGATTCGAATCTACCTCCTGAAATCTGTTTCCTGCAATTCTGCCTTGATTTCAAATCCTCTTCTTTGCCTTCCCTCAATATATTTGTGGACGAGAGTTATCATTTATAACTCTGCAGGTTTGTGAATTGCAGTGCCCTGAAGCTCCATTTTACAAGTCGCTTTTTTGGGAGCCGGCCGCAAAAGCGCAGGATGGCTTCAGGCCCTGTTCTGGTTCCGGGGGGCAGGCTGAGCCTGTGGTTAATTCTTCTTCCTGATGGGAAAATAGAGTGACCTGTGCCTGTCCCAACACCAAGAGCTAGTCTCTCATTGGTTCCCCGTCTTCCCGTTCATCCTCAGGACAAATTGCAACCTGTACGGAACAGGAGGTTAAAGGTGCTGATGCTCCAAGTAGGGAGATTGCTAGTAAAGTGGCTGGAATGGCGAACCCGAGCACAAGGAGATGAGAAATGAGGTGCGTTTTAGAAACCTTTCCCCATCACACGGTGTACCATCTTCTGGGTTTCTCATGCATGTTTTCGATGTAGGAAGATGCCCTTGAACCTGGAGATTTGGGACCCATGCGATGGGTCGCACGCAGTATTACTTTAAAGGGTCTGCGTTTGCTCACCCAACCTCACCAAACCTCTCAGCCCCAAGAGTGTCCACCCTTATGTCTCATCCAGCTGTGGGTCTAGATATGGTCAATCCAGGTTGCATCACAGCCCCTGAACGAATTGTGTAAGAATTTCTCTCTCTTTCCCTGTCTCTGTTTCATGGGTTTTTAAAAGTAATTTCTTTTTATAATGGGGTTTAGCTGCTTTTCACGGCTGTGTTTAGGCCGCTTTACACCCACTTGACACACTAACAGAGAGATATCAATACATAGGTTTTAAGATTATTACTGGTCAGATATATTCTTGTGCGGTGAATCGGGCGTGTTGAGTCCAGTTCTCTGAGCAAGGAGTAGGTCTTGTCTATTCCATATTGGGTTTATGGAACGGTATCTGAGCTAATTTGAAACTCTTGTTTTATGTATCACCCCACCTCACCTTTCCCGTTAAGCAGCCATAGTGTGTTTTCTGCATGTGTGACTCTGTTCTGTTTTGTAATTCAGTTCAAGTGTAACGGTTTTTACATTCCCTCTATAAGTGACACCTTATGAGAAGTGTCCTTTTCTGTGTGACTTATTTCACTTAGAATCGTCTTACCTAAATCCACTCATCATGCTGCTACTAGCCTTATGATATTGATTTCATGGCTGAGTGATATTCCATTGTACATAAGGACCACAACTTTTTTATCCATTTTTCGCTTTCCTGGGATATTTAAGGTGGAAGGAAGTGGAGGTCCTTGTCAACAGAGCAGCCCTAAACTTTGGGGTGCTTGTGTCTTGCTGATTTTCAATTTTCCCGCTTTATCCCCCCATGCGTGGAAGTGCCCTATGCTCTCTAAGCTGTGTTTTTTAGATGTTTCAGGACACACCGTACACTTCTCCAGAGTGGCTGTTGGCAATTTACATCCCGCCCATCAGTGTAGCAAGGCTCCCATTTCTCCATGGCCTGTCCTGCATTTCTGGTTTTGACACTTTTTTCAGCATGGCCCTTTTGACCGATGGGAAGCGAGACTTCTTTGTCGCGCTGATTTGCCTTTCCAGGTTGCTTGGTTGGCCAAAAAGGGCGTATGCGTTTTTTCCTGAATATATTCAGGAAAAAACGCATACGCCCTTTTTGGCCAAGGGCATCATTGTCAACGTTTTGCCGCTTTTCATGTGCTTTAAAGGCGATTCGAATCTACCTCCTGAAATCTGTTTCCTGCAATTCTGCCTTGATTTCAAATCCTCTTCTTTGCCTTCCCTCAATATATTTGTGGACGAGAGTTATCATTTATAACTCTGCAGGTTTGTGAATTGCAGTGCCCTGAAGCTCCATTTTACAAGTCGCTTTTTTGGGAGCCGGCCGCAAAAGCGCAGGATGGCTTCAGGCCCTGTTCTGGTTCCGGGGGGCAGGCTGAGCCTGTGGTTAATTCTTCTTCCTGATGGGAAAATAGAGTGACCTGTGCCTGTCCCAACACCAAGAGCTAGTCTCTCATTGGTTCCCCATCTTCCCGTTCATCCTCAGGACAAATTGCAACCTGTACGGAACAGGAGGTTAAAGGTGCTGATGCTCCAAGTAGGGAGATTGCTAGTAAAGTGGCTGGAATGGCGAACCCGAGCACAAGGAGATGAGAAATGAGGTGCGTTTTAGAAACCTTTCCCCATCACACGGTGTACCATCTTCTGGGTTTCTCATGCATGTTTTCGATGTAGGAAGATGCCCTTGAACCTGGAGATTTGGGACCCATGCGATGGGTCGCACGCAGTATTACTTTAAAGGGTCTGCGTTTGCTCACCCAACCTCACCAAACCTCTCAGCCCCAAGAGTGTCCACCCTTATGTCTCATCCAGCTGTGGGTCTAGATATGGTCAATCCAGGTTGCATCACAGCCCCTGAACGAATTGTGTAAGAATTTCTCTCTCTTTCCCTGTCTTTGTTTCATGGGTTTTTAAAAGTAATTTCTTTTTATAATGGGGTTTAGCTGCTTTTCACGGCTGTGTTTAGGCCGCTTTACACCCACTTGACACACTAACAGAGAGATATCAATACATAGGTTTTAAGATTATTACTGGTCAGATATATTCTTGTGCGGTGAATCGGGCGTGTTGAGTCCAGTTCTCTGAGCAAGGAGTAGGTCTTGTCTATTCCATATTGGGTTTATGGAACGGTATCTGAGCTAATTTGAAACTCTTGTTTTATGTATCACCCCACCTCACCTTTCCCGTTAAGCAGCCATAGTGTGTTTTCTGCATGTGTGACTCTGTTCTGTTTTGTAATTCAGTTCAAGTGTAACGGTTTTTACATTCCCTCTATAAGTGACACCTTATGAGAAGTGTCCTTTTCTGTGTGACTTATTTCACTTAGAATCGTCTTACCTAAATCCACTCATCATGCTGCTACTAGCCTTATGACATTGATTTCATGGCTGAGTGATATTCCATTGTACATAAGGACCACAACTTTTTTATCCATTTTTCGCTTTCCTGGGATATTTAAGGTGGAAGGAAGTGGAGGTCCTTGTCAACAGAGCAGCCCTAAACTTTGGGGTGCTTGTGTCTTGCTGATTTTCAATTTTCCCGCTTTATCCCCCCATGCGTGGAAGTGCCCTATGCTCTCTAAGCTGTGTTTTTTAGATGTTTCAGGACACACCGTACACTTCTCCAGAGTGGCTGTTGGCAATTTACATCCCGCCCATCAGTGTAGCAAGGCTCCCATTTCTCCATGGCCTGTCCTGCATTTCTGGTTTTGACACTTTTTTCAGCATGGCCCTTTTGACCGATGGGAAGCGAGACTTCTTTTTCGCGCTGATTTGCCTTTCCAGGTTGCTTGGTTGGCCAAAAAGGGCGTATGCGTTTTTTCCTGAATATATTCAGGAAAAAACGCATACGCCCTTTTTGGCCAAGGGCATCATTGTCAACGTTTTGCCGCTTTTCATGTGCTTTAAAGGCGATTCGAATCTACCTCCTGAAATCTGTTTCCTGCAATTCTGCCTTGATTTCAAATCCTCTTCTTTGCCTTCCCTCAATATATTTGTGGACGAGAGTTATCATTTATAACTCTGCAGGTTTGTGAATTGCAGTGCCCTGAAGCTCCATTTTACAAGTCGCTTTTTTGGGAGCCGGCCGCAAAAGCGCAGGATGGCTTCAGGCCCTGTTCTGGTTCCGTGGGGCAGGCTGAGCCTGTGGTTAATTCTTCTTCCTGATGGGAAAATAGAGTGACCTGTGCCTGTCCCAACACCAAGAGCTAGTCTCTCATTGGTTCCCCGTCTTCCCGTTCATCCTCAGGACAAATTGCAACCTGTACGGAACAGGAGGTTAAAGGTGCTGATGCTCCAAGTAGGGAGATTGCTAGTAAAGTGGCTGGAATGGCGAACCCGAGCACAAGGAGATGAGAAATGAGGTGCGTTTTAGAAACCTTTCCCCATCACACGGTGTACCATCTTCTGGGTTTCTCATGCATGTTTTCGATGTAGGAAGATGCCCTTGAACCTGGAGATTTGGGACCCATGCGATGGGTCGCACGCAGTATTACTTTAAAGGGTCTGCGTTTGCTCACCCAACCTCACCAAACCTCTCAGCCCCAAGAGTGTCCACCCTTATGTCTCATCCAGCTGTGGGTCTAGATATGGTCAATCCAGGTTGCATCACAGCCCCTGAACGAATTGTGTAAGAATTTCTCTCTCTTTCCCTGTCTTTGTTTCATGGGTTTTTAAAAGTAATTTCTTTTTATAATGGGGTTTAGCTGCTTTTCACGGCTGTGTTTAGGCCGCTTTACACCCACTTGACACACTAACAGAGAGATATCAATACATAGGTTTTAAGATTATTACTGGTCAGATATATTCTTGTGCGGTGAATCGGGCGTGTTGAGTCCAGTTCTCTGAGCAAGGAGTAGGTCTTGTCTATTCCATATTGGGTTTATGGAACGGTATCTGAGCTAATTTGAAACTCTTGTTTTATGTATCACCCCACCTCACCTTTCCCGTTAAGCAGCCATAGTGTGTTTTCTGCATGTGTGACTCTGTTCTGTTTTGTAATTCAGTTCAAGTGTAACGGTTTTTACATTCCCTCTATAAGTGACACCTTATGAGAAGTGTCCTTTTCTGTGTGACTTATTTCACTTAGAATCGTCTTACCTAAATCCACTCATCATGCTGCTACTAGCCTTATGACATTGATTTCATGGCTGAGTGATATTCCATTGTACATAAGGACCACAACTTTTTTATCCATTTTTCGCTTTCCTGGGATATTTAAGGTGGAAGGAAGTGGAGGTCCTTGTCAACAGAGCAGCCCTAAACTTTGGGGTGCTTGTGTCTTGCTGATTTTCAATTTTCCCGCTTTATCCCCCCATGCGTGGAAGTGCCCTATGCTCTCTAAGCTGTGTTTTTTAGATGTTTCAGGACACACCGTACACTTCTCCAGAGTGGCTGTTGGCAATTTACATCCCGCCCATCAGTGTAGCAAGGCTCCCATTTCTCCATGGCCTGTCCTGCATTTCTGGTTTTGACACTTTTTTCAGCATGGCCCTTTTGACCGATGGGAAGCGAGACTTCTTTGTCGCGCTGATTTGCCTTTCCAGGTTGCTTGGTTGGCCAAAAAGGGCGTATGCGTTTTTTCCTGAATATATTCAGGAAAAAACGCATACGCCCTTTTTGGCCAAGGGCATCATTGTCAACGTTTTGCCGCTTTTCATGTGCTTTAAAGGCGATTCGAATCTACCTCCTGAAATCTGTTTCCTGCAATTCTGCCTTGATTTCAAATCCTCTTCTTTGCCTTCCCTCAATATATTTGTGGACGAGAGTTATCATTTATAACTCTGCAGGTTTGTGAATTGCAGTGCCCTGAAGCTCCATTTTACAAGTCGCTTTTTTGGGAGCCGGCCGCAAAAGCGCAGGATGGCTTCAGGCCCTGTTCTGGTTCCGGGGGGCAGGCTGAGCCTGTGGTTAATTCTTCTTCCTGATGGGAAAATAGAGTGACCTGTGCCTGTCCCAACACCAAGAGCTAGTCTCTCATTGGTTCCCCGTCTTCCCGTTCATCCTCAGGACAAATTGCAACCTGTACGGAACAGGAGGTTAAAGGTGCTGATGCTCCAAGTAGGGAGATTGCTAGTAAAGTGGCTGGAATGGCGAACCCGAGCACAAGGAGATGAGAAATGAGGTGCGTTTTAGAAACCTTTCCCCATCACACGGTGTACCATCTTCTGGGTTTCTCATGCATGTTTTCGATGTAGGAAGATGCCCTTGAACCTGGAGATTTGGGACCCATGCGATGGGTCGCACGCAGTATTACTTTAAAGGGTCTGCGTTTGCTCACCCAACCTCACCAAACCTCTCAGCCCCAAGAGTGTCCACCCTTATGTCTCATCCAGCTGTGGGTCTAGATATGGTCAATCCAGGTTGCATCACAGCCCCTGAACGAATTGTGTAAGAATTTCTCTCTCTTTCCCTGTCTTTGTTTCATGGGTTTTTAAAAGTAATTTCTTTTTATAATGGGGTTTAGCTGCTTTTCACGGCTGTGTTTAGGCCGCTTTACACCCACTTGACACACTAACAGAGAGATATCAATACATAGGTTTTAAGATTATTACTGGTCAGATATATTCTTGTGCGGTGAATCGGGCGTGTTGAGTCCAGTTCTCTGAGCAAGGAGTAGGTCTTGTCTATTCCATATTGGGTTTATGGAACGGTATCTGAGCTAATTTGAAACTCTTGTTTTATGTATCACCCCACCTCACCTTTCCCGTTAAGCAGCCATAGTGTGTTTTCTGCATGTGTGACTCTGTTCTGTTTTGTAATTCAGTTCAAGTGTAACGGTTTTTACATTCCCTCTATAAGTGACACCTTATGAGAAGTGTCCTTTTCTGTGTGACTTATTTCACTTAGAATCGTCTTACCTAAATCCACTCATCATGCTGCTACTAGCCTTATGACATTGATTTCATGGCTGAGTGATATTCCATTGTACATAAGGACCACAACTTTTTTATCCATTTTTCGCTTTCCTGGGATATTTAAGGTGGAAGGAAGTGGAGGTCCTTGTCAACAGAGCAGCCCTAAACTTTGGGGTGCTTGTGTCTTGCTGATTTTCAATTTTCCCGCTTTATCCCCCCATGCGTGGAAGTGCCCTATGCTCTCTAAGCTGTGTTTTTTAGATGTTTCAGGACACACCGTACACTTCTCCAGAGTGGCTGTTGGCAATTTACATCCCGCCCATCAGTGTAGCAAGGCTCCCATTTCTCCATGGCCTGTCCTGCATTTCTGGTTTTGACACTTTTTTCAGCATGGCCCTTTTGACCGATGGGAAGCGAGACTTCTTTGTCGCGCTGATTTGCCTTTCCAGGTTGCTTGGTTGGCCAAAAAGGGCGTATGCGTTTTTTCCTGAATATATTCAGGAAAAAACGCATACGCCCTTTTTGGCCAAGGGCATCATTGTCAACGTTTTGCCGCTTTTCATGTGCTTTAAAGGCGATTCGAATCTACCTCCTGAAATCTGTTTCCTGCAATTCTGCCTTGATTTCAAATCCTCTTCTTTGCCTTCCCTCAATATATTTGTGGACGAGAGTTATCATTTATAACTCTGCAGGTTTGTGAATTGCAGTGCCCTGAAGCTCCATTTTACAAGTCGCTTTTTTGGGAGCCGGCCGCAAAAGCGCAGGATGGCTTCAGGCCCTGTTCTGGTTCCGGGGGGCAGGCTGAGCCTGTGGTTAATTCTTCTTCCTGATGGGAAAATAGAGTGACCTGTGCCTGTCCCAACACCAAGAGCTAGTCTCTCATTGGTTCCCCGTCTTCCCGTTCATCCTCAGGACAAATTGCAACGTGTACGGAACAGGAGGTTAAAGGTGCTGATGCTCCAAGTAGGGAGATTGCTAGTAAAGTGGCTGGAATGGCGAACCCGAGCACAAGGAGATGAGAAATGAGGTGCGTTTTAGAAACCTTTCCCCATCACACGGTGTACCATCTTCTGGGTTTCTCATGCATGTTTTCGATGTAGGAAGATGCCCTTGAACCTGGAGATTTGGGACCCATGCGATGGGTCGCACGCAGTATTACTTTAAAGGGTCTGCGTTTGCTCACCCAACCTCACCAAACCTCTCAGCCCCAAGAGTGTCCACCCTTATGTCTCATCCAGCTGTGGGTCTAGATATGGTCAATCCAGGTTGCATCACAGCCCCTGAACGAATTGTGTAAGAATTTCTCTCTCTTTCCCTGTCTTTGTTTCATGGGTTTTTAAAAGTAATTTCTTTTTATAATGGGGTTTAGCTGCTTTTCACGGCTGTGTTTAGGCCGCTTTACACCCACTTGACACACTAACAGAGAGATATCAATACATAGGTTTTAAGATTATTACTGGTCAGATATATTCTTGTGCGGTGAATCGGGCGTGTTGAGTCCAGTTCTCTGAGCAAGGAGTAGGTCTTGTCTATTCCATATTGGGTTTATGGAACGGTATCTGAGCTAATTTGAAACTCTTGTTTTATGTATCACCCCACCTCACCTTTCCCGTTAAGCAGCCATAGTGTGTTTTCTGCATGTGTGACTCTGTTCTGTTTTGTAATTCAGTTCAAGTGTAACGGTTTTTACATTCCCTCTATAAGTGACACCTTATGAGAAGTGTCCTTTTCTGTGTGACTTATTTCACTTAGAATCGTCTTACCTAAATCCACTCATCATGCTGCTACTAGCCTTATGACATTGATTTCATGGCTGAGTGATATTCCTTTGTACATAAGGACCACAACTTTTTTATCCATTTTTCGCTTTCCTGGGATATTTAAGGTGGAAGGAAGTGGAGGTCCTTGTCAACAGAGCAGCCCTAAACTTTGGGGTGCTTGTGTCTTGCTGATTTTCAATTTTCCCGCTTTATCCCCCCATGCGTGGAAGTGCCCTATGCTCTCTAAGCTGTGTTTTTTAGATGTTTCAGGACACACCGTACACTTCTCCAGAGTGGCTGTTGGCAATTTACATCCCGCCCATCAGTGTAGCAAGGCTCCCATTTCTCCATGGCCTGTCCTGCATTTCTGGTTTTGACACTTTTTTCAGCATGGCCCTTTTGACCGATGGGAAGCGAGACTTCTTTGTCGCGCTGATTTGCCTTTCCAGGTTGCTTGGTTGGCCAAAAAGGGCGTATGCGTTTTTTCCTGAATATATTCAGGAAAAAACGCATACGCCCTTTTTGGCCAAGGGCATCATTGTCAACGTTTTGCCGCTTTTCATGTGCTTTAAAGGCGATTCGAATCTACCTCCTGAAATCTGTTTCCTGCAATTCTGCCTTGATTTCAAATCCTCTTCTTTGCCTTCCCTCAATATATTTGTGGACGAGAGTTATCATTTATAACTCTGCAGGTTTGTGAATTGCAGTGCCCTGAAGCTCCATTTTACAAGTCGCTTTTTTGGGAGCTGGCCGCAAAAGCGCAGGATGGCTTCAGGCCCTGTTCTGGTTCCGGGGGGCAGGCTGAGCCTGTGGTTAATTCTTCTTCCTGATGGGAAAATAGAGTGACCTGTGCCTGTCCCAACACCAAGAGCTAGTCTCTCATTGGTTCCCCGTCTTCCCGTTCATCCTCAGGACAAATTGCAACCTGTACGGAACAGGAGGTTAAAGGTGCTGATGCTCCAAGTAGGGAGATTGCTAGTAAAGTGGCTGGAATGGCGAACCCGAGCACAAGGAGATGAGAAATGAGGTGCGTTTTAGAAACCTTTCCCCATCACACGGTGTACCATCTTCTGGGTTTCTCATGCATGTTTTCGATGTAGGAAGATGCCCTTGAACCTGGAGATTTGGGACCCATGCGATGGGTCGCACGCAGTATTACTTTAAAGGGTCTGCGTTTGCTCACCCAACCTCACCAAACCTCTCAGCCCCAAGAGTGTCCACCCTTATGTCTCATCCAGCTGTGGGTCTAGATATGGTCAATCCAGGTTGCATCACAGCCCCTGAACGAATTGTGTAAGAATTTCTCTCTCTTTCCCTGTCTTTGTTTCATGGGTTTTTAAAAGTAATTTCTTTTTATAATGGGGTTTAGCTGCTTTTCACGGCTGTGTTTAGGCCGCTTTACACCCACTTGACACACTAACAGAGAGATATCAATACATAGGTTTTAAGATTATTACTGGTCAGATATATTCTTGTGCGGTGAATCGGGCGTGTTGAGTCCAGTTCTCTGAGCAAGGAGTAGGTCTTGTCTATTCCATATTGGGTTTATGGAACGGTATCTGAGCTAATTTGAAACTCTTGTTTTATGTATCACCCCACCTCACCTTTCCCGTTACGCAGCCATAGTGTGTTTTCTGCATGTGTGACTCTGTTCTGTTTTGTAATTCAGTTCAAGTGTAACGGTTTTTACATTCCCTCTATAAGTGACACCTTATGAGAAGTGTCCTTTTCTGTGTGACTTATTTCACTTAGAATCGTCTTACCTAAATCCACTCATCATGCTGCTACTAGCCTTATGACATTGATTTCATGGCTGAGTGATATTCCTTTGTACATAAGGACCACAACTTTTTTATCCATTTTTCGCTTTCCTGGGATATTTAAGGTGGAAGGAAGTGGAGGTCCTTGTCAACAGAGCAGCCCTAAACTTTGGGGTGCTTGTGTCTTGCTGATTTTCAATTTTCCCGCTTTATCCCCCCATGCGTGGAAGTGCCCTATGCTCTCTAAGCTGTGTTTTTTAGATGTTTCAGGACACACCGTACACTTCTCCAGAGTGGCTGTTGGCAATTTACATCCCGCCCATCAGTGTAGCAAGGCTCCCATTTCTCCATGGCCTGTCCTGCATTTCTGGTTTTGACACTTTTTTCAGCATGGCCCTTTTGACCGATGGGAAGCGAGACTTCTTTGTCGCGCTGATTTGCCTTTCCAGGTTGCTTGGTTGGCCAAAAAGGGCGTATGCGTTTTTTCCTGAATATATTCAGGAAAAAACGCATACGCCCTTTTTGGCCAAGGGCATCATTGTCAACGTTTTGCCGCTTTTCATGTGCTTTAAAGGCGATTCGAATCTACCTCCTGAAATCTGTTTCCTGCAATTCTGCCTTGATTTCAAATCCTCTTCTTTGCCTTCCCTCAATATATTTGTGGACGAGAGTTATCATTTATAACTCTGCAGGTTTGTGAATTGCAGTGCCCTGAAGCTCCATTTTACAAGTCGCTTTTTTGGGAGCTGGCCGCAAAAGCGCAGGATGGCTTCAGGCCCTGTTCTGGTTCCGGGGGGCAGGCTGAGCCTGTGGTTAATTCTTCTTCCTGATGGGAAAATAGAGTGACCTGTGCCTGTCCCAACACCAAGAGCTAGTCTCTCATTGGTTCCCCGTCTTCCCGTTCATCCTCAGGACAAATTGCAACCTGTACGGAACAGGAGGTTAAAGGTGCTGATGCTCCAAGTAGGGAGATTGCTAGTAAAGTGGCTGGAATGGCGAACCCGAGCACAAGGAGATGAGAAATGAGGTGCGTTTTAGAAACCTTTCCCCATCACACGGTGTACCATCTTCTGGGTTTCTCATGCATGTTTTCGATGTAGGAAGATGCCCTTGAACCTGGAGATTTGGGACCCATGCGATGGGTCGCACGCAGTATTACTTTAAAGGGTCTGCGTTTGCTCACCCAACCTCACCAAACCTCTCAGCCCCAAGAGTGTCCACCCTTATGTCTCATCCAGCTGTGGGTCTAGATATGGTCAATCCAGGTTGCATCACAGCCCCTGAACGAATTGTGTAAGAATTTCTCTCTCTTTCCCTGTCTTTGTTTCATGGGTTTTTAAAAGTAATTTCTTTTTATAATGGGGTTTAGCTGCTTTTCACGGCTGTGTTTAGGCCGCTTTACACCCACTTGACACACTAACAGAGAGATATCAATACATAGGTTTTAAGATTATTACTGGTCAGATATATTCTTGTGCGGTGAATCGGGCGTGTTGAGTCCAGTTCTCTGAGCAAGGAGTAGGTCTTGTCTATTCCATATTGGGTTTATGGAACGGTATCTGAGCTAATTTGAAACTCTTGTTTTATGTATCACCCCACCTCACCTTTCCCGTTACGCAGCCATAGTGTGTTTTCTGCATGTGTGACTCTGTTCTGTTTTGTAATTCAGTTCAAGTGTAACGGTTTTTACATTCCCTCTATAAGTGACACCTTATGAGAAGTGTCCTTTTCTGTGTGACTTATTTCACTTAGAATCGTCTTACCTAAATCCACTCATCATGCTGCTACTAGCCTTATGACATTGATTTCATGGCTGAGTGATATTCCATTGTACATAAGGACCACAACTTTTTTATCCATTTTTCGCTTTCCTGGGATATTTAAGGTGGAAGGAAGTGGAGGTCCTTGTCAACAGAGCAGCCCTAAACTTTGGGGTGCTTGTGTCTTGCTGATTTTCAATTTTCCCGCTTTATCCCCCCATGCGTGGAAGTGCCCTATGCTCTCTAAGCTGTGTTTTTTAGATGTTTCAGGACACACCGTACACTTCTCCAGAGTGGCTGTTGGCAATTTACATCCCGCCCATCAGTGTAGCAAGGCTCCCATTTCTCCATGGCCTGTCCTGCATTTCTGGTTTTGACACTTTTTTCAGCATGGCCCTTTTGACCGATGGGAAGCGAGACTTCTTTGTCGCGCTGATTTGCCTTTCCAGGTTGCTTGGTTGGCCAAAAAGGGCGTATGCGTTTTTTCCTGAATATATTCAGGAAAAAACGCATACGCCCTTTTTGGCCAAGGGCATCATTGTCAACGTTTTGCCGCTTTTCATGTGCTTTAAAGGCGATTCGAATCTACCTCCTGAAATCTGTTTCCTGCAATTCTGCCTTGATTTCAAATCCTCTTCTTTGCCTTCCCTCAATATATTTGTGGACGAGAGTTATCATTTATAACTCTGCAGGTTTGTGAATTGCAGTGCCCTGAAGCTCCATTTTACAAGTCGCTTTTTTGGGAGCCGGCCGCAAAAGCGCAGGATGGCTTCAGGCCCTGTTCTGGTTCCGGGGGGCAGGCTGAGCCTGTGGTTAATTCTTCTTCCTGATGGGAAAATAGAGTGACCTGTGCCTGTCCCAACACCAAGAGCTAGTCTCTCATTGGTTCCCCGTCTTCCCGTTCATCCTCAGGACAAATTGCAACCTGTACGGAACAGGAGGTTAAAGGTGCTGATGCTCCAAGTAGGGAGATTGCTAGTAAAGTGGCTGGAATGGCGAACCCGAGCACAAGGAGATGAGAAATGAGGTGCGTTTTAGAAACCTTTCCCCATCACACGGTGTACCATCTTCTGGGTTTCTCATGCATGTTTTCGATGTAGGAAGATGCCCTTGAACCTGGAGATTTGGGACCCATGCGATGGGTCGCACGCAGTATTACTTTAAAGGGTCTGCGTTTGCTCACCCAACCTCACCAAACCTCTCAGCCCCAAGAGTGTCCACCCTTATGTCTCATCCAGCTGTGGGTCTAGATATGGTCAATCCAGGTTGCATCACAGCCCCCGAACGAATTGTGTAAGAATTTCTCTCTCTTTCCCTGTCTTTGTTTCATGGGTTTTTAAAAGTAATTTCTTTTTATAATGGGGTTTAGCTGCTTTTCACGGCTGTGTTTAGGCCGCTTTACACCCACTTGACACACTAACAGAGAGATATCAATACATAGGTTTTAAGATTATTACTGGTCAGATATATTCTTGGGCGGTGAATCGGGCGTGTTGAGTCCAGTTCTCTGAGCAAGGAGTAGGTCTTGTCTATTCCATATTGGGTTTATGGAACGGTATCTGAGCTAATTTGAAACTCTTGTTTTATGTATCACCCCACCTCACCTTTCCCGTTAAGCAGCCATAGTGTGTTTTCTGCATGTGTGACTCTGTTCTGTTTTGTAATTCAGTTCAAGTGTAACGGTTTTTACATTCCCTCTATAAGTGACACCTTATGAGAAGTGTCCTTTTCTGTGTGACTTATTTCACTTAGAATCGTCTTACCTAAATCCACTCATCATGCTGCTACTAGCCTTATGACATTGATTTCATGGCTGAGTGATATTCCATTGTACATAAGGACCACAACTTTTTTATCCATTTTTCGCTTTCCTGGGATATTTAAGGTGGAAGGAAGTGGAGGTCCTTGTCAACAGAGCAGCCCTAAACTTTGGGGTGCTTGTGTCTTGCTGATTTTCAATTTTCCCGCTTTATCCCCCCATGCGTGGAAGTGCCCTATGCTCTCTAAGCTGTGTTTTTTAGATGTTTCAGGACACACCGTACACTTCTCCAGAGTGGCTGTTGGCAATTTACATCCCGCCCATCAGTGTAGCAAGGCTCCCATTTCTCCATGGCCTGTCCTGCATTTCTGGTTTTGACACTTTTTTCAGCATGGCCCTTTTGACCGATGGGAAGCGAGACTTCTTTGTCGCGCTGATTTGCCTTTCCAGGTTGCTTGGTTGGCCAAAAAGGGCGTATGCGTTTTTTCCTGAATATATTCAGGAAAAAACGCATACGCCCTTTTTGGCCAAGGGCATCATTGTCAACGTTTTGCCGCTTTTCATGTGCTTTAAAGGCGATTCGAATCTACCTCCTGAAATCTGTTTCCTGCAATTCTGCCTTGATTTCAAATCCTCTTCTTTGCCTTCCCTCAATATATTTGTGGACGAGAGTTATCATTTATAACTCTGCAGGTTTGTGAATTGCAGTGCCCTGAAGCTCCATTTTACAAGTCGCTTTTTTGGGAGCTGGCCGCAAAAGCGCAGGATGGCTTCAGGCCCTGTTCTGGTTCCGGGGGGCAGGCTGAGCCTGTGGTTAATTCTTCTTCCTGATGGGAAAATAGAGTGACCTGTGCCTGTCCCAACACCAAGAGCTAGTCTCTCATTGGTTCCCCGTCTTCCCGTTCATCCTCAGGACAAATTGCAACCTGTACGGAACAGGAGGTTAAAGGTGCTGATGCTCCAAGTAGGGAGATTGCTAGTAAAGTGGCTGGAATGGCGAACCCGAGCACAAGGAGATGAGAAATGAGGTGCGTTTTAGAAACCTTTCCCCATCACACGGTGTACCATCTTCTGGGTTTCTCATGCATGTTTTCGATGTAGGAAGATGCCCTTGAACCTGGAGATTTGGGACCCATGCGATGGGTCGCACGCAGTATTACTTTAAAGGGTCTGCGTTTGCTCACCCAACCTCACCAAACCTCTCAGCCCCAAGAGTGTCCACCCTTATGTCTCATCCAGCTGTGGGTCTAGATATGGTCAATCCAGGTTGCATCACAGCCCCCGAACGAATTGTGTAAGAATTTCTCTCTCTTTCCCTGTCTTTGTTTCATGGGTTTTTAAAAGTAATTTCTTTTTATAATGGGGTTTAGCTGCTTTTCACGGCTGTGTTTAGGCCGCTTTACACCCACTTGACACACTAACAGAGAGATATCAATACATAGGTTTTAAGATTATTACTGGTCAGATATATTCTTGGGCGGTGAATCGGGCGTGTTGAGTCCAGTTCTCTGAGCAAGGAGTAGGTCTTGTCTATTCCATATTGGGTTTATGGAACGGTATCTGAGCTAATTTGAAACTCTTGTTTTATGTATCACCCCACCTCACCTTTCCCGTTAAGCAGCCATAGTGTGTTTTCTGCATGTGTGACTCTGTTCTGTTTTGTAATTCAGTTCAAGTGTAACGGTTTTTACATTCCCTCTATAAGTGACACCTTATGAGAAGTGTCCTTTTCTGTGTGACTTATTTCACTTAGAATCGTCTTACCTAAATCCACTCATCATGCTGCTACTAGCCTTATGACATTGATTTCATGGCTGAGTGATATTCCATTGTACATAAGGACCACAACTTTTTTATCCATTTTTCGCTTTCCTGGGATATTTAAGGTGGAAGGAAGTGGAGGTCCTTGTCAACAGAGCAGCCCTAAACTTTGGGGTGCTTGTGTCTTGCTGATTTTCAATTTTCCCGCTTTATCCCCCCATGCGTGGAAGTGCCCTATGCTCTCTAAGCTGTGTTTTTTAGATGTTTCAGGACACACCGTACACTTCTCCAGAGTGGCTGTTGGCAATTTACATCCCGCCCATCAGTGTAGCAAGGCTCCCATTTCTCCATGGCCTGTCCTGCATTTCTGGTTTTGACACTTTTTTCAGCATGGCCCTTTTGACCGATGGGAAGCGAGACTTCTTTGTCGCGCTGATTTGCCTTTCCAGGTTGCTTGGTTGGCCAAAAAGGGCGTATGCGTTTTTTCCTGAATATATTCAGGAAAAAACGCATACGCCCTTTTTGGCCAAGGGCATCATTGTCAACGTTTTGCCGCTTTTCATGTGCTTTAAAGGCGATTCGAATCTACCTCCTGAAATCTGTTTCCTGCAATTCTGCCTTGATTTCAAATCCTCTTCTTTGCCTTCCCTCAATATATTTGTGGACGAGAGTTATCATTTATAACTCTGCAGGTTTGTGAATTGCAGTGCCCTGAAGCTCCATTTTACAAGTCGCTTTTTTGGGAGCCGGCCGCAAAAGCGCAGGATGGCTTCAGGCCCTGTTCTGGTTCCGGGGGGCAGGCTGAGCCTGTGGTTAATTCTTCTTCCTGATGGGAAAATAGAGTGACCTGTGCCTGTCCCAACACCAAGAGCTAGTCTCTCATTGGTTCCCCGTCTTCCCGTTCATCCTCAGGACAAATTGCAACCTGTACGGAACAGGAGGTTAAAGGTGCTGATGCTCCAAGTAGGGAGATTGCTAGTAAAGTGGCTGGAATGGCGAACCCGAGCACAAGGAGATGAGAAATGAGGTGCGTTTTAGAAACCTTTCCCCATCACACGGTGTACCATCTTCTGGGTTTCTCATGCATGTTTTCGATGTAGGAAGATGCCCTTGAACCTGGAGATTTGGGACCCATGCGATGGGTCGCACGCAGTATTACTTTAAAGGGTCTGCGTTTGCTCACCCAACCTCACCAAACCTCTCAGCCCCAAGAGTGTCCACCCTTATGTCTCATCCAGCTGTGGGTCTAGATATGGTCAATCCAGGTTGCATCACAGCCCCTGAACGAATTGTGTAAGAATTTCTCTCTCTCCCTGTCTTTGTTTCATGGGTTTTTAAAAGTAATTTCTTTTTATAATGGGGTTTAGCTGCTTTTCACGGCTGTGTTTAGGCCGCTTTACACCCACTTGACACACTAACAGAGAGATATCAATACATAGGTTTTAAGATTATTACTGGTCAGATATATTCTTGGGCGGTGAATCGGGCGTGTTGAGTCCAGTTCTCTGAGCAAGGAGTAGGTCTTGTCTATTCCATATTGGGTTTATGGAACGGTATCTGAGCTAATTTGAAACTCTTGTTTTATGTATCACCCCACCTCACCTTTCCCGTTAAGCAGCCATAGTGTGTTTTCTGCATGTGTGACTCTGTTCTGTTTTGTAATTCAGTTCAAGTGTAACGGTTTTTACATTCCCTCTATAAGTGACACCTTATGAGAAGTGTCCTTTTCTGTGTGACTTATTTCACTTAGAATCGTCTTACCTAAATCCACTCATCATGCTGCTACTAGCCTTATGACATTGATTTCATGGCTGAGTGATATTCCATTGTACATAAGGACCACAACTTTTTTATCCATTTTTCGCTTTCCTGGGATATTTAAGGTGGAAGGAAGTGGAGGTCCTTGTCAACAGAGCAGCCCTAAACTTTGGGGTGCTTGTGTCTTGCTGATTTTCAATTTTCCCGCTTTATCCCCCCATGCGTGGAAGTGCCCTATGCTCTCTAAGCTGTGTTTTTTAGATGTTTCAGGACACACCGTACACTTCTCCAGAGTGGCTGTTGGCAATTTACATCCCGCCCATCAGTGTAGCAAGGCTCCCATTTCTCCATGGCCTGTCCTGCATTTCTGGTTTTGAAACTTTTTTCAGCATGGCCCTTTTGACCGATGGGAAGCGAGACTTCTTTGTCGCGCTGATTTGCCTTTCCAGGTTGCTTGGTTGGCCAAAAAGGGCGTATGCGTTTTTTCCTGAATATATTCAGGAAAAAACGCATACGCCCTTTTTGGCCAAGGGCATCATTGTCAACGTTTTGCCGCTTTTCATGTGCTTTAAAGGCGATTCGAATCTACCTCCTGAAATCTGTTTCCTGCAATTCTGCCTTGATTTCAAATCCTCTTCTTTGCCTTCCCTCAATATATTTGTGGACGAGAGTTATCATTTATAACTCTGCAGGTTTGTGAATTGCAGTGCCCTGAAGCTCCATTTTACAAGTCGCTTTTTTGGGAGCCGGCCGCAAAAGCGCAGGATGGCTTCAGGCCCTGTTCTGGTTCCGGGGGGCAGGCTGAGCCTGTGGTTAATTCTTCTTCCTGATGGGAAAATAGAGTGACCTGTGCCTGTCCCAACACCAAGAGCTAGTCTCTCATTGGTTCCCCGTCTTCCCGTTCATCCTCAGGACAAATTGCAACCTGTACGGAACAGGAGGTTAAAGGTGCTGATGCTCCAAGTAGGGAGATTGCTAGTAAAGTGGCTGGAATGGCGAACCCGAGCACAAGGAGATGAGAAATGAGGTGCGTTTTAGAAACCTTTCCCCATCACACGGTGTACCATCTTCTGGGTTTCTCATGCATGTTTTCGATGTAGGAAGATGCCCTTGAACCTGGAGATTTGGGACCCATGCGATGGGTCGCACGCAGTATTACTTTAAAGGGTCTGCGTTTGCTCACCCAACCTCACCAAACCTCTCAGCCCCAAGAGTGTCCACCCTTATGTCTCATCCAGCTGTGGGTCTAGATATGGTCAATCCAGGTTGCATCACAGCCCCTGAACGAATTGTGTAAGAATTTCTCTCTCTTTCCCTGTCTTTGTTTCATGGGTTTTTAAAAGTAATTTCTTTTTATAATGGGGTTTAGCTGCTTTTCACGGCTGTGTTTAGGCCGCTTTACACCCACTTGACACACTAACAGAGAGATATCAATACATAGGTTTTAAGATTATTACTGGTCAGATATATTCTTGGGCGGTGAATCGGGCGTGTTGAGTCCAGTTCTCTGAGCAAGGAGTAGGTCTTGTCTATTCCATATTGGGTTTATGGAACGGTATCTGAGCTAATTTGAAACTCTTGTTTTATGTATCACCCCACCTCACCTTTCCCGTTAAGCAGCCATAGTGTGTTTTCTGCATGTGTGACTCTGTTCTGTTTTGTAATTCAGTTCAAGTGTAACGGTTTTTACATTCCCTCTATAAGTGACACCTTATGAGAAGTGTCCTTTTCTGTGTGACTTATTTCACTTAGAATCGTCTTACCTAAATCCACTCATCATGCTGCTACTAGCCTTATGACATTGATTTCATGGCTGAGTGATATTCCATTGTACATAAGGACCACAACTTTTTTATCCATTTTTCGCTTTCCTGGGATATTTAAGGTGGAAGGAAGTGGAGGTCCTTGTCAACAGAGCAGCCCTAAACTTTGGGGTGCTTGTGTCTTGCTGATTTTCAATTTTCCCGCTTTATCCCCCCATGCGTGGAAGTGCCCTATGCTCTCTAAGCTGTGTTTTTTAGATGTTTCAGGACACACCGTACACTTCTCCAGAGTGGCTGTTGGCAATTTACATCCCGCCCATCAGTGTAGCAAGGCTCCCATTTCTCCATGGCCTGGCCTGCATTTCTGGTTTTGACACTTTTTTCAGCATGGCCCTTTTGACCGATGGGAAGCGAGACTTCTTTGTCGCGCTGATTTGCCTTTCCAGGTTGCTTGGTTGGCCAAAAAGGGCGTATGCGTTTTTTCCTGAATATATTCAGGAAAAAACGCATACGCCCTTTTTGGCCAAGGGCATCATTGTCAACGTTTTGCCGCTTTTCATGTGCTTTAAAGGCGATTCGAATCTACCTCCTGAAATCTGTTTCCTGCAATTCTGCCTTGATTTCAAATCCTCTTCTTTGCCTTCCCTCAATATATTTGTGGACGAGAGTTATCATTTATAACTCTGCAGGTTTGTGAATTGCAGTGCCCTGAAGCTCCATTTTACAAGTCGCTTTTTTGGGAGCCGGCCGCAAAAGCGCAGGATGGCTTCAGGCCCTGTTCTGGTTCCGGGGGGCAGGCTGAGCCTGTGGTTAATTCTTCTTCCTGATGGGAAAATAGAGTGACCTGTGCCTGTCCCAACACCAAGAGCTAGTCTCTCATTGGTTCCCCGTCTTCCCGTTCATCCTCAGGACAAATTGCAACCTGTACGGAACAGGAGGTTAAAGGTGCTGATGCTCCAAGTAGGGAGATTGCTAGTAAAGTGGCTGGAATGGCGAACCCGAGCACAAGGAGATGAGAAATGAGGTGCGTTTTAGAAACCTTTCCCCATCACACGGTGTACCATCTTCTGGGTTTCTCATGCATGTTTTCGATGTAGGAAGATGCCCTTGAACCTGGAGATTTGGGACCCATGCGATGGGTCGCACGCAGTATTACTTTAAAGGGTCTGCGTTTGCTCACCCAACCTCACCAAACCTCTCAGCCCCAAGAGTGTCCACCCTTATGTCTCATCCAGCTGTGGGTCTAGATATGGTCAATCCAGGTTGCATCACAGCCCCTGAACGAATTGTGTAAGAATTTCTCTCTCTTTCCCTGTCTTTGTTTCATGGGTTTTTAAAAGTAATTTCTTTTTATAATGGGGTTTAGCTGCTTTTCACGGCTGTGTTTAGGCCGCTTTACACCCACTTGACACACTAACAGAGAGATATCAATACATAGGTTTTAAGATTATTACTGGTCAGATATATTCTTGGGCGGTGAATCGGGCGTGTTGAGTCCAGTTCTCTGAGCAAGGAGTAGGTCTTGTCTATTCCATATTGGGTTTATGGAACGGTATCTGAGCTAATTTGAAACTCTTGTTTTATGTATCACCCCACCTCACCTTTCCCGTTAAGCAGCCATAGTGTGTTTTCTGCATGTGTGACTCTGTTCTGTTTTGTAATTCAGTTCAAGTGTAACGGTTTTTACATTCCCTCTATAAGTGACACCTTATGAGAAGTGTCCTTTTCTGTGTGACTTATTTCACTTAGAATCGTCTTACCTAAATCCACTCATCATGCTGCTACTAGCCTTATGACATTGATTTCATGGCTGAGTGATATTCCATTGTACATAAGGACCACAACTTTTTTATCCATTTTTCGCTTTCCTGGGATATTTAAGGTGGAAGGAAGTGGAGGTCCTTGTCAACAGAGCAGCCCTAAACTTTGGGGTGCTTGTGTCTTGCTGATTTTCAATTTTCCCGCTTTATCCCCCCATGCGTGGAAGTGCCCTATGCTCTCTAAGCTGTGTTTTTTAGATGTTTCAGGACACACCGTACACTTCTCCAGAGTGGCTGTTGGCAATTTACATCCCGCCCATCAGTGTAGCAAGGCTCCCATTTCTCCATGGCCTGGCCTGCATTTCTGGTTTTGACACTTTTTTCAGCATGGCCCTTTTGACCGATGGGAAGCGAGACTTCTTTGTCGCGCTGATTTGCCTTTCCAGGTTGCTTGGTTGGCCAAAAAGGGCGTATGCGTTTTTTCCTGAATATATTCAGGAAAAAACGCATACGCCCTTTTTGGCCAAGGGCATCATTGTCAACGTTTTGCCGCTTTTCATGTGCTTTAAAGGCGATTCGAATCTACCTCCTGAAATCTGTTTCCTGCAATTCTGCCTTGATTTCAAATCCTCTTCTTTGCCTTCCCTCAATATATTTGTGGACGAGAGTTATCATTTATAACTCTGCAGGTTTGTGAATTGCAGTGCCCTGAAGCTCCATTTTACAAGTCGCTTTTTTGGGAGCCGGCCGCAAAAGCGCAGGATGGCTTCAGGCCCTGTTCTGGTTCCGGGGGGCAGGCTGAGCCTGTGGTTAATTCTTCTTCCTGATGGGAAAATAGAGTGACCTGTGCCTGTCCCAACACCAAGAGCTAGTCTCTCATTGGTTCCCCGTCTTCCCGTTCATCCTCAGGACAAATTGCAACCTGTACGGAACAGGAGGTTAAAGGTGCTGATGCTCCAAGTAGGGAGATTGCTAGTAAAGTGGCTGGAATGGCGAACCCGAGCACAAGGAGATGAGAAATGAGGTGCGTTTTAGAAACCTTTCCCCATCACACGGTGTACCATCTTCTGGGTTTCTCATGCATGTTTTCGATGTAGGAAGATGCCCTTGAACCTGGAGATTTGGGACCCATGCGATGGGTCGCACGCAGTATTACTTTAAAGGGTCTGCGTTTGCTCACCCAACCTCACCAAACCTCTCAGCCCCAAGAGTGTCCACCCTTATGTCTCATCCAGCTGTGGGTCTAGATATGGTCAATCCAGGTTGCATCACAGCCCCTGAACGAATTGTGTAAGAATTTCTCTCTCTTTCCCTGTCTTTGTTTCATGGGTTTTTAAAAGTAATTTCTTTTTATAATGGGGTTTAGCTGCTTTTCACGGCTGTGTTTAGGCCGCTTTACACCCACTTGACACACTAACAGAGAGATATCAATACATAGGTTTTAAGATTATTACTGGTCAGATATATTCTTGTGCGGTGAATCGGGCGTGTTGAGTCCAGTTCTCTGAGCAAGGAGTAGGTCTTGTCTATTCCATATTGGGTTTATGGAACGGTATCTGAGCTAATTTGAAACTCTTGTTTTATGTATCACCCCACCTCACCTTTCCCGTTAAGCAGCCATAGTGTGTTTTCTGCATGTGTGACTCTGTTCTGTTTTGTAATTCAGTTCAAGTGTAACGGTTTTTACATTCCCTCTATAAGTGACACCTTATGAGAAGTGTCCTTTTCTGTGTGACTTATTTCACTTAGAATCGTCTTACCTAAATCCACTCATCATGCTGCTACTAGCCTTATGACATTGATTTCATGGCTGAGTGATATTCCATTGTACATAAGGACCACAACTTTTTTATCCATTTTTCGCTTTCCTGGGATATTTAAGGTGGAAGGAAGTGGAGGTCCTTGTCAACAGAGCAGCCCTAAACTTTGGGGTGCTTGTGTCTTGCTGATTTTCAATTTTCCCGCTTTATCCCCCCATGCGTGGAAGTGCCCTATGCTCTCTAAGCTGTGTTTTTTAGATGTTTCAGGACACACCGTACACTTCTCCAGAGTGGCTGTTGGCAATTTACATCCCGCCCATCAGTGTAGCAAGGCTCCCATTTCTCCATGGCCTGTCCTGCATTTCTGTTTTTGACACTTTTTTCAGCATGGCCCTTTTGACCGATGGGAAGCGAGACTTCTTTGTCGCGCTGATTTGCCTTTCCAGGTTGCTTGGTTGGCCAAAAAGGGCGTATGCGTTTTTTCCTGAATATATTCAGGAAAAAACGCATACGCCCTTTTTGGCCAAGGGCATCATTGTCAACGTTTTGCCGCTTTTCATGTGCTTTAAAGGCGATTCGAATCTACCTCCTGAAATCTGTTTCCTGCAATTCTGCCTTGATTTCAAATCCTCTTCTTTGCCTTCCCTCAATATATTTGTGGACGAGAGTTATCATTTATAACTCTGCAGGTTTGTGAATTGCAGTGCCCTGAAGCTCCATTTTACAAGTCGCTTTTTTGGGAGCCGGCCGCAAAAGCGCAGGATGGCTTCAGGCCCTGTTCTGGTTCCGGGGGGCAGGCTGAGCCTGTGGTTAATTCTTCTTCCTGATGGGAAAATAGAGTGACCTGTGCCTGTCCCAACACCAAGAGCTAGTCTCTCATTGGTTCCCCGTCTTCCCGTTCATCCTCAGGACAAATTGCAACCTGTACGGAACAGGAGGTTAAAGGTGCTGATGCTCCAAGTAGGGAGATTGCTAGTAAAGTGGCTGGAATGGCGAACCCGAGCACAAGGAGATGAGAAATGAGGTGCGTTTTAGAAACCTTTCCCCATCACACGGTGTACCATCTTCTGGGTTTCTCATGCATGTTTTCGATGTAGGAAGATGCCCTTGAACCTGGAGATTTGGGACCCATGCGATGGGTCGCACGCAGTATTACTTTAAAGGGTCTGCGTTTGCTCACCCAACCTCACCAAACCTCTCAGCCCCAAGAGTGTCCACCCTTATGTCTCATCCAGCTGTGGGTCTAGATATGGTCAATCCAGGTTGCATCACAGCCCCTGAACGAATTGTGTAAGAATTTCTCTCTCTTTCCCTGTCTTTGTTTCATGGGTTTTTAAAAGTAATTTCTTTTTATAATGGGGTTTAGCTGCTTTTCACGGCTGTGTTTAGGCCGCTTTACACCCACTTGACACACTAACAGAGAGATATCAATACATAGGTTTTAAGATTATTACTGGTCAGATATATTCTTGGGCGGTGAATCGGGCGTGTTGAGTCCAGTTCTCTGAGCAAGGAGTAGGTCTTGTCTATTCCATATTGGGTTTATGGAACGGTATCTGAGCTAATTTGAAACTCTTGTTTTATGTATCACCCCACCTCACCTTTCCCGTTAAGCAGCCATAGTGTGTTTTCTGCATGTGTGACTCTGTTCTGTTTTGTAATTCAGTTCAAGTGTAACGGTTTTTACATTCCCTCTATAAGTGACACCTTATGAGAAGTGTCCTTTTCTGTGTGACTTATTTCACTTAGAATCGTCTTACCTAAATCCACTCATCATGCTGCTACTAGCCTTATGACATTGATTTCATGGCTGAGTGATATTCCATTGTACATAAGGACCACAACTTTTTTATCCATTTTTCGCTTTCCTGGGATATTTAAGGTGGAAGGAAGTGGAGGTCCTTGTCAACAGAGCAGCCCTAAACTTTGGGGTGCTTGTGTCTTGCTGATTTTCAATTTTCCCGCTTTATCCCCCCATGCGTGGAAGTGCCCTATGCTCTCTAAGCTGTGTTTTTTAGATGTTTCAGGACACACCGTACACTTCTCCAGAGTGGCTGTTGGCAATTTACATCCCGCCCATCAGTGTAGCAAGGCTCCCATTTCTCCATGGCCTGGCCTGCATTTCTGGTTTTGACACTTTTTTCAGCATGGCCCTTTTGACCGATGGGAAGCGAGACTTCTTTGTCGCGCTGATTTGCCTTTCCAGGTTGCTTGGTTGGCCAAAAAGGGCGTATGCGTTTTTTCCTGAATATATTCAGGAAAAAACGCATACGCCCTTTTTGGCCAAGGGCATCATTGTCAACGTTTTGCCGCTTTTCATGTGCTTTAAAGGCGATTCGAATCTACCTCCTGAAATCTGTTTCCTGCAATTCTGCCTTGATTTCAAATCCTCTTCTTTGCCTTCCCTCAATATATTTGTGGACGAGAGTTATCATTTATAACTCTGCAGGTTTGTGAATTGCAGTGCCCTGAAGCTCCATTTTACAAGTCGCTTTTTTGGGAGCCGGCCGCAAAAGCGCAGGATGGCTTCAGGCCCTGTTCTGGTTCCGGGGGGCAGGCTGAGCCTGTGGTTAATTCTTCTTCCTGATGGGAAAATAGAGTGACCTGTGCCTGTCCCAACACCAAGAGCTAGTCTCTCATTGGTTCCCCGTCTTCCCGTTCATCCTCAGGACAAATTGCAACCTGTACGGAACAGGAGGTTAAAGGTGCTGATGCTCCAAGTAGGGAGATTGCTAGTAAAGTGGCTGGAATGGCGAACCCGAGCACAAGGAGATGAGAAATGAGGTGCGTTTTAGAAACCTTTCCCCATCACACGGTGTACCATCTTCTGGGTTTCTCATGCATGTTTTCGATGTAGGAAGATGCCCTTGAACCTGGAGATTTGGGACCCATGCGATGGGTCGCACGCAGTATTACTTTAAAGGGTCTGCGTTTGCTCACCCAACCTCACCAAACCTCTCAGCCCCAAGAGTGTCCACCCTTATGTCTCATCCAGCTGTGGGTCTAGATATGGTCAATCCAGGTTGCATCACAGCCCCTGAACGAATTGTGTAAGAATTTCTCTCTCTTTCCCTGTCTTTGTTTCATGGGTTTTTAAAAGTAATTTCTTTTTATAATGGGGTTTAGCTGCTTTTCACGGCTGTGTTTAGGCCGCTTTACACCCACTTGACACACTAACAGAGAGATATCAATACATAGGTTTTAAGATTATTACTGGTCAGATATATTCTTGGGCGGTGAATCGGGCGTGTTGAGTCCAGTTCTCTGAGCAAGGAGTAGGTCTTGTCTATTCCATATTGGGTTTATGGAACGGTATCTGAGCTAATTTGAAACTCTTGTTTTATGTATCACCCCACCTCACCTTTCCCGTTAAGCAGCCATAGTGTGTTTTCTGCATGTGTGACTCTGTTCTGTTTTGTAATTCAGTTCAAGTGTAACGGTTTTTACATTCCCTCTATAAGTGACACCTTATGAGAAGTGTCCTTTTCTGTGTGACTTATTTCACTTAGAATCGTCTTACCTAAATCCACTCATCATGCTGCTACTAGCCTTATGACATTGATTTCATGGCTGAGTGATATTCCATTGTACATAAGGACCACAACTTTTTTATCCATTTTTCGCTTTCCTGGGATATTTAAGGTGGAAGGAAGTGGAGGTCCTTGTCAACAGAGCAGCCCTAAACTTTGGGGTGCTTGTGTCTTGCTGATTTTCAATTTTCCCGCTTTATCCCCCCATGCGTGGAAGTGCCCTATGCTCTCTAAGCTGTGTTTTTTAGATGTTTCAGGACACACCGTACACTTCTCCAGAGTGGCTGTTGGCAATTTACATCCCGCCCATCAGTGTAGCAAGGCTCCCATTTCTCCATGGCCTGGCCTGCATTTCTGGTTTTGACACTTTTTTCAGCATGGCCCTTTTGACCGATGGGAAGCGAGACTTCTTTGTCGCGCTGATTTGCCTTTCCAGGTTGCTTGGTTGGCCAAAAAGGGCGTATGCGTTTTTTCCTGAATATATTCAGGAAAAAACGCATACGCCCTTTTTGGCCAAGGGCATCATTGTCAACGTTTTGCCGCTTTTCATGTGCTTTAAAGGCGATTCGAATCTACCTCCTGAAATCTGTTTCCTGCAATTCTGCCTTGATTTCAAATCCTCTTCTTTGCCTTCCCTCAATATATTTGTGGACGAGAGTTATCATTTATAACTCTGCAGGTTTGTGAATTGCAGTGCCCTGAAGCTCCATTTTACAAGTCGCTTTTTTGGGAGCCGGCCGCAAAAGCGCAGGATGGCTTCAGGCCCTGTTCTGGTTCCGGGGGGCAGGCTGAGCCTGTGGTTAATTCTTCTTCCTGATGGGAAAATAGAGTGACCTGTGCCTGTCCCAACACCAAGAGCTAGTCTCTCATTGGTTCCCCGTCTTCCCGTTCATCCTCAGGACAAATTGCAACCTGTACGGAACAGGAGGTTAAAGGTGCTGATGCTCCAAGTAGGGAGATTGCTAGTAAAGTGGCTGGAATGGCGAACCCGAGCACAAGGAGATGAGAAATGAGGTGCGTTTTAGAAACCTTTCCCCATCACACGGTGTACCATCTTCTGGGTTTCTCATGCATGTTTTCGATGTAGGAAGATGCCCTTGAACCTGGAGATTTGGGACCCATGCGATGGGTCGCACGCAGTATTACTTTAAAGGGTCTGCGTTTGCTCACCCAACCTCACCAAACCTCTCAGCCCCAAGAGTGTCCACCCTTATGTCTCATCCAGCTGTGGGTCTAGATATGGTCAATCCAGGTTGCATCACAGCCCCTGAACGAATTGTGTAAGAATTTCTCTCTCTTTCCCTGTCTTTGTTTCATGGGTTTTTAAAAGTAATTTCTTTTTATAATGGGGTTTAGCTGCTTTTCACGGCTGTGTTTAGGCCGCTTTACACCCACTTGACACACTAACAGAGAGATATCAATACATAGGTTTTAAGATTATTACTGGTCAGATATATTCTTGGGCGGTGAATCGGGCGTGTTGAGTCCAGTTCTCTGAGCAAGGAGTAGGTCTTGTCTATTCCATATTGGGTTTATGGAACGGTATCTGAGCTAATTTGAAACTCTTGTTTTATGTATCACCCCACCTCACCTTTCCCGTTAAGCAGCCATAGTGTGTTTTCTGCATGTGTGACTCTGTTCTGTTTTGTAATTCAGTTCAAGTGTAACGGTTTTTACATTCCCTCTATAAGTGACACCTTATGAGAAGTGTCCTTTTCTGTGTGACTTATTTCACTTAGAATCGTCTTACCTAAATCCACTCATCATGCTGCTACTAGCCTTATGACATTGATTTCATGGCTGAGTGATATTCCATTGTACATAAGGACCACAACTTTTTTATCCATTTTTCGCTTTCCTGGGATATTTAAGGTGGAAGGAAGTGGAGGTCCTTGTCAACAGAGCAGCCCTAAACTTTGGGGTGCTTGTGTCTTGCTGATTTTCAATTTTCCCGCTTTATCCCCCCATGCGTGGAAGTGCCCTATGCTCTCTAAGCTGTGTTTTTTAGATGTTTCAGGACACACCGTACACTTCTCCAGAGTGGCTGTTGGCAATTTACATCCCGCCCATCAGTGTAGCAAGGCTCCCATTTCTCCATGGCCTGGCCTGCATTTCTGGTTTTGACACTTTTTTCAGCATGGCCCTTTTGACCGATGGGAAGCGAGACTTCTTTGTCGCGCTGATTTGCCTTTCCAGGTTGCTTGGTTGGCCAAAAAGGGCGTATGCGTTTTTTCCTGAATATATTCAGGAAAAAACGCATACGCCCTTTTTGGCCAAGGGCATCATTGTCAACGTTTTGCCGCTTTTCATGTGCTTTAAAGGCGATTCGAATCTACCTCCTGAAATCTGTTTCCTGCAATTCTGCCTTGATTTCAAATCCTCTTCTTTGCCTTCCCTCAATATATTTGTGGACGAGAGTTATCATTTATAACTCTGCAGGTTTGTGAATTGCAGTGCCCTGAAGCTCCATTTTACAAGTCGCTTTTTTGGGAGCCGGCCGCAAAAGCGCAGGATGGCTTCAGGCCCTGTTCTGGTTCCGGGGGGCAGGCTGAGCCTGTGGTTAATTCTTCTTCCTGATGGGAAAATAGAGTGACCTGTGCCTGTCCCAACACCAAGAGCTAGTCTCTCATTGGTTCCCCGTCTTCCCGTTCATCCTCAGGACAAATTGCAACCTGTACGGAACAGGAGGTTAAAGGTGCTGATGCTCCAAGTAGGGAGATTGCTAGTAAAGTGGCTGGAATGGCGAACCCGAGCACAAGGAGATGAGAAATGAGGTGCGTTTTAGAAACCTTTCCCCATCACACGGTGTACCATCTTCTGGGTTTCTCATGCATGTTTTCGATGTAGGAAGATGCCCTTGAACCTGGAGATTTGGGACCCATGCGATGGGTCGCACGCAGTATTACTTTAAAGGGTCTGCGTTTGCTCACCCAACCTCACCAAACCTCTCAGCCCCAAGAGTGTCCACCCTTATGTCTCATCCAGCTGTGGGTCTAGATATGGTCAATCCAGGTTGCATCACAGCCCCTGAACGAATTGTGTAAGAATTTCTCTCTCTTTCCCTGTCTTTGTTTCATGGGTTTTTAAAAGTAATTTCTTTTTATAATGGGGTTTAGCTGCTTTTCACGGCTGTGTTTAGGCCGCTTTACACCCACTTGACACACTAACAGAGAGATATCAATACATAGGTTTTAAGATTATTACTGGTCAGATATATTCTTGTGCGGTGAATCGGGCGTGTTGAGTCCAGTTCTCTGAGCAAGGAGTAGGTCTTGTCTATTCCATATTGGGTTTATGGAACGGTATCTGAGCTAATTTGAAACTCTTGTTTTATGTATCACCCCACCTCACCTTTCCCGTTAAGCAGCCATAGTGTGTTTTCTGCATGTGTGACTCTGTTCTGTTTTGTAATTCAGTTCAAGTGTAACGGTTTTTACATTCCCTCTATAAGTGACACCTTATGAGAAGTGTCCTTTTCTGTGTGACTTATTTCACTTAGAATCGTCTTACCTAAATCCACTCATCATGCTGCTACTAGCCTTATGACATTGATTTCATGGCTGAGTGATATTCCTTTGTACATAAGGACCACAACTTTTTTATCCATTTTTCGCTTTCCTGGGATATTTAAGGTGGAAGGAAGTGGAGGTCCTTCTTGTCAACAGAGCAGCCCTAAACTTTGGGGTGCTTGTGTCTTGCTGATTTTCAATTTTCCCGCTTTATCCCCCCATGCGTGGAAGTGCCCTATGCTCTCTAAGCTGTGTTTTTTAGATGTTTCAGGACACACCGTACACTTCTCCAGAGTGGCTGTTGGCAATTTACATCCCGCCCATCAGTGTAGCAAGGCTCCCATTTCTCCATGGCCTGTCCTGCATTTCTGGTTTTGACACTTTTTTCAGCATGGCCCTTTTGACCGATGGGAAGCGAGACTTCTTTGTCGCGCTGATTTGCCTTTCCAGGTTGCTTGGTTGGCCAAAAAGGGCGTATGCGTTTTTTCCTGAATATATTCAGGAAAAAACGCATACGCCCTTTTTGGCCAAGGGCATCATTGTCAACGTTTTGCCGCTTTTCATGTGCTTTAAAGGCGATTCGAATCTCCCTCCTGAAATCTGTTTCCTGCAATTCTGCCTTGATTTCAAATCCTCTTCTTTGCCTTCCCTCAATATATTTGTGGACGAGAGTTATCATTTATAACTCTGCAGGTTTGTGAATTGCAGTGCCCTGAAGCTCCATTTTACAAGTCGCCTTTTTGGGAGCTGGCCGCAAAAGCGCAGGATGGCTTCAGGCCCTGTTCTGGTTCCGGGGGGCAGGCTGAGCCTGTGGTTAATTCTTCTTCCTGATGGGAAAATAGAGTGACCTGTGCCTGTCCCAACACCAAGAGCTAGTCTCTCATTGGTTCCCCGTCTTCCCGTTCATCCTCAGGACAAATTGCAACCTGTACGGAACAGGAGGTTAAAGGTGCTGATGCTCCAAGTAGGGAGATTGCTAGTAAAGTGGCTGGAATGGCGAACCCGAGCACAAGGAGATGAGAAATGAGGTGCGTTTTAGAAACCTTTCCCCATCACACGGTGTACCATCTTCTGGGTTTCTCATGCATGTTTTCGATGTAGGAAGATGCCCTTGAACCTGGAGATTTGGGACCCATGCGATGGGTCGCACGCAGTATTACTTTAAAGGGTCTGCGTTTGCTCACCCAACCTCACCAAACCTCTCAGCCCCAAGAGTGTCCACCCTTATGTCTCATCCAGCTGTGGGTCTAGTTATGGTCAATCCAGGTTGCATCACAGCCCCCGAACGAATTGTGTAAGAATTTCTCTCTCTTTCCCTGTCTTTGTTTCATGGGTTTTTAAAAGTAATTTCTTTTTATAATGGGGTTTAGCTGCTTTTCACGGCTGTGTTTAGGCCGCTTTACACCCACTTGACACACTAACAGAGAGATATCAATACATAGGTTTTAAGATTATTACTGGTCAGATATATTCTTGTGCGGTGAATCGGGCGTGTTGAGTCCAGTTTTCTGAGCAAGGAGTAGGTCTTGTCTATTCCATATTGGGTTTATGGAACGGTATCTGAGCTAATTTGAAACTCTTGTTTTATGTATCACCCCACCTCACCTTTCCCGTTAAGCAGCCATAGTGTGTTTTCTGCATGTGTGACTCTGTTCTGTTTTGTAATTCAGTTCAAGTGTAACGGTTTTTACATTCCCTCTATAAGTGACACCTTATGAGAAGTGTCCTTTTCTGTGTGACTTATTTCACTTAGAATCGTCTTACCTAAATCCACTCATCATGCTGCTACTAGCCTTATGACATTGATTTCATGGCTGAGTGATATTCCTTTGTACATAAGGACCACAACTTTTTTATCCATTTTTCGCTTTCCTGGGATATTTAAGGTGGAAGGAAGTGGAGGTCCTTGTCAACAGAGCAGCCCTAAACTTTGGGGTGCTTGTGTCTTGCTGATTTTCAATTTTCCCGCTTTATCCCCCCATGCGTGGAAGTGCCCTATGCTCTCTAAGCTGTGTTTTTTAGATGTTTCAGGACACACCGTACACTTCTCCAGAGTGGCTGTTGGCAATTTACATCCCGCCCATCAGTGTAGCAAGGCTCCCATTTCTCCATGGCCTGTCCTGCATTTCTGGTTTTGACACTTTTTTCAGCATGGCCCTTTTGACCGATGGGAAGCGAGACTTCTTTGTCGCGCTGATTTGCCTTTCCAGGTTGCTTGGTTGGCCAAAAAGGGCGTATGCGTTTTTTCCTGAATATATTCAGGAAAAAACGCATACGCCCTTTTTGGCCAAGGGCATCATTGTCAACGTTTTGCCGCTTTTCATGTGCTTTAAAGGCGATTCGAATCTCCCTCCTGAAATCTGTTTCCTGCAATTCTGCCTTGATTTCAAATCCTCTTCTTTGCCTTCCCTCAATATATTTGTGGACGAGAGTTATCATTTATAACTCTGCAGGTTTGTGAATTGCAGTGCCCTGAAGCTCCATTTTACAAGTCACCTTTTTGGGAGCTGGCCGCAAAAGCGCAGGATGGCTTCAGGCCCTGTTCTGGTTCCGGGGGGCAGGCTGAGCCTGTGGTTAATTCTTCTTCCTGATGGGAAAATAGAGTGACCTGTGCCTGTCCCAACACCAAGAGCTAGTCTCTCATTGGTTCCCCGTCTTCCCGTTCATCCTCAGGACAAATTGCAACCTGTACGGAACAGGAGGTTAAAGGTGCTGATGCTCCAAGTAGGGAGATTGCTAGTAAAGTGGCTGGAATGGCGAACCCGAGCACAAGGAGATGAGAAATGAGGTGCGTTTTAGAAACCTTTCCCCATCACACGGTGTACCATCTTCTGGGTTTCTCATGCATGTTTTCGATGTAGGAAGATGCCCTTGAACCTGGAGATTTGGGACCCATGCGATGGGTCGCACGCAGTATTACTTTAAAGGGTCTGCGTTTGCTCACCCAACCTCACCAAACCTCTCAGCCCCAAGAGTGTCCACCCTTATGTCTCATCCAGCTGTGGGTCTAGTTATGGTCAATCCAGGTTGCATCACAGCCCCCGAACGAATTGTGTAAGAATTTCTCTCTCTTTCCCTGTCTTTGTTTCATGGGTTTTTAAAAGTAATTTCTTTTTATAATGGGGTTTAGCTGCTTTTCACGGCTGTGTTTAGGCCGCTTTACACCCACTTGACACACTAACAGAGAGATATCAATACATAGGTTTTAAGATTATTACTGGTCAGATATATTCTTGTGCGGTGAATCGGGCGTGTTGAGTCCAGTTCTCTGAGCAAGGAGTAGGTCTTGTCTATTCCATATTGGGTTTATGGAACGGTATCTGAGCTAATTTGAAACTCTTGTTTTATGTATCACCCCACCTCACCTTTCCCGTTAAGCAGCCATAGTGTGTTTTCTGCATGTGTGACTCTGTTCTGTTTTGTAATTCAGTTCAAGTGTAACGGTTTTTACATTCCCTCTATAAGTGACACCTTATGAGAAGTGTCCTTTTCTGTGTGACTTATTTCACTTAGAATCGTCTTACCTAAATCCACTCATCATGCTGCTACTAGCCTTATGACATTGATTTCATGGCTGAGTGATATTCCATTGTACATAAGGACCACAACTTTTTTATCCATTTTTCGCTTTCCTGGGATATTTAAGGTGGAAGGAAGTGGAGGTCCTTGTCAACAGAGCAGCCCTAAACTTTGGGGTGCTTGTGTCTTGCTGATTTTCAATTTTCCCGCTTTATCCCCCCATGCGTGGAAGTGCCCTATGCTCTCTAAGCTGTGTTTTTTAGATGTTTCAGGACACACCGTACACTTCTCCAGAGTGGCTGTTGGCAATTTACATCCCGCCCATCAGTGTAGCAAGGCTCCCATTTCTCCATGGCCTGTCCTGCATTTCTGGTTTTGACACTTTTTTCAGCATGGCCCTTTTGACCGATGGGAAGCGAGACTTCTTTGTCGCGCTGATTTGCCTTTCCAGGTTGCTTGGTTGGCCAAAAAGGGCGTATGCGTTTTTTCCTGAATATATTCAGGAAAAAACGCATACGCCCTTTTTGGCCAAGGGCATCATTGTCAACGTTTTGCCGCTTTTCATGTGCTTTAAAGGCGATTCGAATCTACCTCCTGAAATCTGTTTCCTGCAATTCTGCCTTGATTTCAAATCCTCTTCTTTGCCTTCCCTCAATATATTTGTGGACGAGAGTTATCATTTATAACTCTGCAGGTTTGTGAATTGCAGTGCCCTGAAGCTCCATTTTACAAGTCGCTTTTTTGGGAGCCGGCCGCAAAAGCGCAGGATGGCTTCAGGCCCTGTTCTGGTTCCGGGGGGCAGGCTGAGCCTGTGGTTAATTCTTCTTCCTGATGGGAAAATAGAGTGACCTGTGCCTGTCCCAACACCAAGAGCTAGTCTCTCATTGGTTCCCCGTCTTCCCGTTCATCCTCAGGACAAATTGCAACCTGTACGGAACAGGAGGTTAAAGGTGCTGATGCTCCAAGTAGGGAGATTGCTAGTAAAGTGGCTGGAATGGCGAACCCGAGCACAAGGAGATGAGAAATGAGGTGCGTTTTAGAAACCTTTCCCCATCACACGGTGTACCATCTTCTGGGTTTCTCATGCATGTTTTCGATGTAGGAAGATGCCCTTGAACCTGGAGATTTGGGACCCATGCGATGGGTCGCACGCAGTATTACTTTAAAGGGTCTGCGTTTGCTCACCCAACCTCACCAAACCTCTCAGCCCCAAGAGTGTCCACCCTTATGTCTCATCCAGCTGTGGGTCTAGATATGGTCAATCCAGGTTGCATCACAGCCCCTGAACGAATTGTGTAAGAATTTCTCTCTCTTTCCCTGTCTTTGTTTCATGGGTTTTTAAAAGTAATTTCTTTTTATAATGGGGTTTAGCTGCTTTTCACGGCTGTGTTTAGGCCGCTTTACACCCACTTGACACACTAACAGAGAGATATCAATACATAGGTTTTAAGATTATTACTGGTCAGATATATTCTTGGGAGGTGAATCGGGCGTGTTGAGTCCAGTTCTCTGAGCAAGGAGTAGGTCTTGTCTATTCCATATTGGGTTTATGGAACGGTATCTGAGCTAATTTGAAACTCTTGTTTTATGTATCACCCCACCTCACCTTTCCCGTTAAGCAGCCATAGTGTGTTTTCTGCATGTGTGACTCTGTTCTGTTTTGTAATTCAGTTCAAGTGTAACGGTTTTTACATTCCCTCTATAAGTGACACCTTATGAGAAGTGTCCTTTTCTGTGTGACTTATTTCACTTAGAATCGTCTTACCTAAATCCACTCATCATGCTGCTACTAGCCTTATGACATTGATTTCATGGCTGAGTGATATTCCATTGTACATAAGGACCACAACTTTTTTATCCATTTTTCGCTTTCCTGGGATATTTAAGGTGGAAGGAAGTGGAGGTCCTTGTCAACAGAGCAGCCCTAAACTTTGGGGTGCTTGTGTCTTGCTGATTTTCAATTTTCCCGCTTTATCCCCCCATGCGTGGAAGTGCCCTATGCTCTCTAAGCTGTGTTTTTTAGATGTTTCAGGACACACCGTACACTTCTCCAGAGTGGCTGTTGGCAATTTACATCCCGCCCATCAGTGTAGCAAGGCTCCCATTTCTCCATGGCCTGTCCTGCATTTCTGGTTTTGACACTTTTTTCAGCATGGCCCTTTTGACCGATGGGAAGCGAGACTTCTTTGTCGCGCTGATTTGCCTTTCCAGGTTGCTTGGTTGGCCAAAAAGGGCGTATGCGTTTTTTCCTGAATATATTCAGGAAAAAACGCATACGCCCTTTTTGGCCAAGGGCATCATTGTCAACGTTTTGCCACTTTTCATGTGCTTTAAAGGCGATTCGAATCTACCTCCTGAAATCTGTTTCCTGCAATTCTGCCTTGATTTCAAATCCTCTTCTTTGCCTTCCCTCAATATATTTGTGGACGAGAGTTATCATTTATAACTCTGCAGGTTTGTGAATTGCAGTGCCCTGAAGCTCCATTTTACAAGTCGCTTTTTTGGGAGCCGGCCGCAAAAGCGCAGGATGGCTTCAGGCCCTGTTCTGGTTCCGGGGGGCAGGCTGAGCCTGTGGTTAATTCTTCTTCCTGATGGGAAAATAGAGTGACCTGTGCCTGTCCCAACACCAAGAGCTAGTCTCTCATTGGTTCCCCGTCTTCCCGTTCATCCTCAGGACAAATTGCAACCTGTACGGAACAGGAGGTTAAAGGTGCTGATGCTCCAAGTAGGGAGATTGCTAGTAAAGTGGCTGGAATGGCGAACCCGAGCACAAGGAGATGAGAAATGAGGTGCGTTTTAGAAACCTTTCCCCATCACACGGTGTACCATCTTCTGGGTTTCTCATGCATGTTTTCGATGTAGGAAGATGCCCTTGAACCTGGAGATTTGGGACCCATGCGATGGGTCGCACGCAGTATTACTTTAAAGGGTCTGCGTTTGCTCACCCAACCTCACCAAACCTCTCAGCCCCAAGAGTGTCCACCCTTATGTCTCATCCAGCTGTGGGTCTAGATATGGTCAATCCAGGTTGCATCACAGCCCCTGAACGAATTGTGTAAGAATTTCTCTCTCTTTCCCTGTCTTTGTTTCATGGGTTTTTAAAAGTAATTTCTTTTTATAATGGGGTTTAGCTGCTTTTCACGGCTGTGTTTAGGCCGCTTTACACCCACTTGACACACTAACAGAGAGATATCAATACATAGGTTTTAAGATTATTACTGGTCAGATATATTCTTGGGCGGTGAATCGGGCGTGTTGAGTCCAGTTCTCTGAGCAAGGAGTAGGTCTTGTCTATTCCATATTGGGTTTATGGAACGGTATCTGAGCTAATTTGAAACTCTTGTTTTATGTATCACCCCACCTCACCTTTCCCGTTAAGCAGCCATAGTGTGTTTTCTGCATGTGTGACTCTGTTCTGTTTTGTAATTCAGTTCAAGTGTAACGGTTTTTACATTCCCTCTATAAGTGACACCTTATGAGAAGTGTCCTTTTCTGTGTGACTTATTTCACTTAGAATCGTCTTACCTAAATCCACTCATCATGCTGCTACTAGCCTTATGACATTGATTTCATGGCTGAGTGATATTCCATTGTACATAAGGACCACAACTTTTTTATCCATTTTTCGCTTTCCTGGGATATTTAAGGTGGAAGGAAGTGGAGGTCCTTGTCAACAGAGCAGCCCTAAACTTTGGGGTGCTTGTGTCTTGCTGATTTTCAATTTTCCCGCTTTATCCCCCCATGCGTGGAAGTGCCCTATGCTCTCTAAGCTGTGTTTTTTAGATGTTTCAGGACACACCGTACACTTCTCCAGAGTGGCTGTTGGCAATTTACATCCCGCCCATCAGTGTAGCAAGGCTCCCATTTCTCCATGGCCTGTCCTGCATTTCTGGTTTTGACACTTTTTTCAGCATGGCCCTTTTGACCGATGGGAAGCGAGACTTCTTTGTCGCGCTGATTTGCCTTTCCAGGTTGCTTGGTTGGCCAAAAAGGGCGTATGCGTTTTTTCCTGAATATATTCAGGAAAAAACGCATACGCCCTTTTTGGCCAAGGGCATCATTGTCAACGTTTTGCCGCTTTTCATGTGCTTTAAAGGCGATTCGAATCTACCTCCTGAAATCTGTTTCCTGCAATTCTGCCTTGATTTCAAATCCTCTTCTTTGCCTTCCCTCAATATATTTGTGGACGAGAGTTATCATTTATAACTCTGCAGGTTTGTGAATTGCAGTGCCCTGAAGCTCCATTTTACAAGTCGCTTTTTTGGGAGCCGGCCGCAAAAGCGCAGGATGGCTTCAGGCCCTGTTCTGGTTCCGGGGGGCAGGCTGAGCCTGTGGTTAATTCTTCTTCCTGATGGGAAAATAGAGTGACCTGTGCCTGTCCCAACACCAAGAGCTAGTCTCTCATTGGTTCCCCGTCTTCCCGTTCATCCTCAGGACAAATTGCAACCTGTACGGAACAGGAGGTTAAAGGTGCTGATGCTCCAAGTAGGGAGATTGCTAGTAAAGTGGCTGGAATGGCGAACCCGAGCACAAGGAGATGAGAAATGAGGTGCGTTTTAGAAACCTTTCCCCATCACACGGTGTACCATCTTCTGGGTTTCTCATGCATGTTTTCGATGTAGGAAGATGCCCTTGAACCTGGAGATTTGGGACCCATGCGATGGGTCGCACGCAGTATTACTTTAAAGGGTCTGCGTTTGCTCACCCAACCTCACCAAACCTCTCAGCCCCAAGAGTGTCCACCCTTATGTCTCATCCAGCTGTGGGTCTAGATATGGTCAATCCAGGTTGCATCACAGCCCCTGAACGAATTGTGTAAGAATTTCTCTCTCTTTCCCTGTCTTTGTTTCATGGGTTTTTAAAAGTAATTTCTTTTTATAATGGGGTTTAGCTGCTTTTCACGGCTGTGTTTAGGCCGCTTTACACCCACTTGACACACTAACAGAGAGATATCAATACATAGGTTTTAAGATTATTACTGGTCAGATATATTCTTGGGCGGTGAATCGGGCGTGTTGAGTCCAGTTCTCTGAGCAAGGAGTAGGTCTTGTCTATTCCATATTGGGTTTATGGAACGGTATCTGAGCTAATTTGAAACTCTTGTTTTATGTATCACCCCACCTCACCTTTCCCGTTAAGCAGCCATAGTGTGTTTTCTGCATGTGTGATTCTGTTCTGTTTTGTAATTCAGTTCAAGTGTAACGGTTTTTACATTCCCTCTATAAGTGACACCTTATGAGAAGTGTCCTTTTCTGTGTGACTTATTTCACTTAGAATCGTCTTACCTAAATCCACTCATCATGCTGCTACTAGCCTTATGACATTGATTTCATGGCTGAGTGATATTCCATTGTACATAAGGACCACAACTTTTTTATCCATTTTTCGCTTTCCTGGGATATTTAAGGTGGAAGGAAGTGGAGGTCCTTGTCAACAGAGCAGCCCTAAACTTTGGGGTGCTTGTGTCTTGCTGATTTTCAATTTTCCCGCTTTATCCCCCCATGCGTGGAAGTGCCCTATGCTCTCTAAGCTGTGTTTTTTAGATGTTTCAGGACACACCGTACAGTTCTCCAGAGTGGCTGTTGGCAATTTACATCCCGCCCATCAGTGTAGCAAGGCTCCCATTTCTCCATGGCCTGTCCTGCATTTCTGGTTTTGACACTTTTTTCAGCATGGCCCTTTTGACCGATGGGAAGCGAGACTTCTTTGTCGCGCTGATTTGCCTTTCCAGGTTGCTTGGTTGGCCAAAAAGGGCGTATGCGTTTTTTCCTGAATATATTCAGGAAAAAACGCATACGCCCTTTTTGGCCAAGGGCATCATTGTCAACGTTTTGCCGCTTTTCATGTGCTTTAAAGGCGATTCGAATCTACCTCCTTAAATCTGTTTCCTGCAATTCTGCCTTGATTTCAAATCCTCTTCTTTGCCTTCCCTCAATATATTTGTGGACGAGAGTTATCATTTATAACTCTGCAGGTTTGTGAATTGCAGTGCCCTGAAGCTCCATTTTACAAGTCGCTTTTTTGGGAGCCGGCCGCAAAAGCGCAGGATGGCTTCAGGCCCTGTTCTGGTTCCGGGGGGCAGGCTGAGCCTGTGGTTAATTCTTCTTCCTGATGGGAAAATAGAGTGACCTGTGCCTGTCCCAACACCAAGAGCTAGTCTCTCATTGGTTCCCCGTCTTCCCGTTCATCCTCAGGACAAATTGCAACCTGTACGGAACAGGAGGTTAAAGGTGCTGATGCTCCAAGTAGGGAGATTGCTAGTAAAGTGGCTGGAATGGCGAACCCGAGCACAAGGAGATGAGAAATGAGGTGCGTTTTAGAAACCTTTCCCCATCACACGGTGTACCATCTTCTGGGTTTCTCATGCATGTTTTCGATGTAGGAAGATGCCCTTGAACCTGGAGATTTGGGACCCATGCGATGGGTCGAACGCAGTATTACTTTAAAGGGTCTGCGTTTGCTCACCCAACCTCACCAAATCTCTCAGCCCCAAGAGTGTCCACCCTTATGTCTCATCCAGCTGTGGGTCTAGATATGGTCAATCCAGGTTGCATCACAGCCCCTGAACGAATTGTGTAAGAATTTCTCTCTCTTTCCCTGTCTTTGTTTCATGGGTTTTTAAAAGTAATTTATTTTTATAATGGGGTTTAGCTGCTTTTCACGGCTGTGTTTAGGCCGCTTTACACCCACTTGACACACTAACAGAGAGATATCAATACATAGGTTTTAAGATTATTACTGGTCAGATATATTCTTGGGCGGTGAATCGGGCGTGTTGAGTCCAGTTCTCTGAGCAAGGAGTAGGTCTTGTCTATTCCATATTGGGTTTATGGAACGGTATCTGAGCTAATTTGAAACTCTTGTTTTATGTATCACCCCACCTCACCTTTCCCGTTAAGCAGCCATAGTGTGTTTTCTGCATGTGTGACTCTGTTCTGTTTTGTAATTCAGTTCAAGTGTAACGGTTTTTACATTCCCTCTATAAGTGACACCTTATGAGAAGTGTCCTTTTCTGTGTGACTTATTTCACTTAGAATCGTCTTACCTAAATCCACTCATCATGCTGCTACTAGCCTTATGACATTGATTTCATGGCTGAGTGATATTCCATTGTACATAAGGACCACAACTTTTTTATCCATTTTTCGCTTTCCTGGGATATTTAAGGTGGAAGGAAGTGGAGGTCCTTGTCAACAGAGCAGCCCTAAACTTTGGGGTGCTTGTGTCTTGCTGATTTTCAATTTTCCCCCTTTATCCCCCCATGCGTGGAAGTGCCCTATGCTCTCTAAGCTGTGTTTTTTAGATGTTTCAGGACACACCGTACACTTCTCCAGAGTGGCTGTTGGCAATTTACATCCCGCCCATCAGTGTAGCAAGGCTCCCATTTCTCCATGGCCTGTCCTGCATTTCTGGTTTTGACACTTTTTTCAGCATGGCCCTTTTGACCGATGGGAAGCGAGACTTCTTTGTCGCGCTGATTTGCCTTTCCAGGTTGCTTGGTTGGCCAAAAAGGGCGTATGCGTTTTTTCCTGAATATATTCAGGAAAAAACGCATAGGCCCTTTTTGGCCAAGGGCATCATTGTCAACGTTTTGCCGCTTTTCATGTGCTTTAAAGGCGATTCGAATCTACCTCCTGAAATCTGTTTCCTGCAATTCTGCCTTGATTTCAAATCCTCTTCTTTGCCTTCCCTCAATATATTTGTGGACGAGAGTTATCATTTATAACTCTGCAGGTTTGTGAATTGCAGTGCCCTGAAGCTCCATTTTACAAGTCGCTTTTTTGGGAGCCGGCCGCAAAAGCGCAGGATGGCTTCAGGCCCTGTTCTGGTTCCGGGGGCAGGCTGAGCCTGTGGTTAATTCTTCTTCCTTATGGGAAAATAGAGTGACCTGTGCCTGTCCCAACACCAAGAGCTAGTCTCTCATTGGTTCCCCGTCTTCCCGTTCATCCTCAGGACAAATTGCAACCTGTACGGAACAGGAGGTTAAAGGTGCTGATGCTCCAAGTAGGGAGATTGCTAGTAAAGTGGCTGGAATGGCGAACCCGAGCACAAGGAGATGAGAAATGAGGTGCGTTTTAGAAACCTTTCCCCATCACACGGTGTACCATCTTCTGGGTTTCTCATGCATGTTTTCGATGTAGGAAGATGCCCTTGAACCTGGAGATTTGGGACCCATGCGATGGGTCGCACGCAGTATTACTTTAAAGGGTCTGCGTTTGCTCACCCAACCTCACCAAACCTCTCAGCCCCAAGAGTGTCCACCCTTATGTCTCATCCAGCTGTGGGTCTAGATATGGTCAATCCAGGTTGCATCACAGCCCCTGAACGAATTGTGTAAGAATTTCTCTCTCTTTCCCTGTCTTTGTTTCATGGGTTTTTAAAAGTAATTTCTTTTTATAATGGGGTTTAGCTGCTTTTCACGGCTGTGTTTAGGCCGCTTTACACCCACTTGACACACTAACAGAGAGATATCAATACATAGGTTTTAAGATTATTACTGGTCAGATATATTCTTGTGCGGTGAATCGGGCGTGTTGAGTCCAGTTCTCTGAGCAAGGAGTAGGTCTTGTCTATTCCATATTGGGTTTATGGAACGGTATCTGAGCTAATTTGAAACTCTTGTTTTATGTATCACCCCACCTCACCTTTCCCGTTAAGCAGCCATAGTGTGTTTTCTGCATGTGTGACTCTGTTCTGTTTTGTAATTCAGTTCAAGTGTAACGGTTTTTACATTCCCTCTATAAGTGACACCTTATGAGAAGTGTCCTTTTCTGTGTGACTTATTTCACTTAGAATCGTCTTACCTAAATCCACTCATCATGCTGCTACTAGCCTTATGACATTGATTTCATGGCTGAGTGATATTCCATTGTACATAAGGACCACAACTTTTTTATCCATTTTTCGCTTTCCTGGGATATTTAAGGTGGAAGGAAGTGGAGGTCCTTGTCAACAGAGCAGCCCTAAACTTTGGGGTGCTTGTGTCTTGCTGATTTTCAATTTTCCCGCTTTATCCCCCCATGCGTGGAAGTGCCCTATGCTCTCTAAGCTGTGTTTTTTAGATGTTTCAGGACACACCGTACACTTCTCCAGAGTGGCTGTTGGCAATTTACATCCCGCCCATCAGTGTAGCAAGGCTCCCATTTCTCCATGGCCTGTCCTGCATTTCTGGTTTTGACACTTTTTTCAGCATGGCCCTTTTGACCGATGGGAAGCGAGACTTCTTTGTCGCGCTGATTTGCCTTTCCAGGTTGCTTGGTTGGCCAAAAAGGGCGTATGCGTTTTTTCCTGAATATATTCAGGAAAAAACGCATACGCCCTTTTTGGCCAAGGGCATCATTGTCAACGTTTTGCCGCTTTTCATGTGCTTTAAAGGCGATTCGAATCTACCTCCTGAAATCTGTTTCCTGCAATTCTGCCTTGATTTCAAATCCTCTTCTTTGCCTTCCCTCAATATATTTGTGGACGAGAGTTATCATTTATAACTCTGCAGGTTTGTGAATTGCAGTGCCCTGAAGCTCCATTTTACAAGTCGCTTTTTTGGGAGCCGGCCGCAAAAGCGCAGGATGGCTTCAGGCCCTGTTCTGGTTCCGGGGGGCAGGCTGAGCCTGTGGTTAATTCTTCTTCCTGATGGGAAAATAGAGTGACCTGTGCCTGTCCCAACACCAAGAGCTAGTCTCTCATTGGTTCCCCGTCTTCCCGTTCATCCTCAGGACAAATTGCAACCTGTACGGAACAGGAGGTTAAAGGTGCTGATGCTCCAAGTAGGGAGATTGCTAGTAAAGTGGCTGGAATGGCGAACCCGAGCACAAGGAGATGAGAAATGAGGTGCGTTTTAGAAACCTTTCCCCATCACACGGTGTACCATCTTCTGGGTTTCTCATGCATGTTTTCGATGTAGGAAGATGCCCTTGAACCTGGAGATTTGGGACCCATGCGATGGGTCGCACGCAGTATTACTTTAAAGGGTCTGCGTTTGCTCACCCAACCTCACCAAACCTCTCAGCCCCAAGAGTGTCCACCCTTATGTCTCATCCAGCTGTGGGTCTAGATATGGTCAATCCAGGTTGCATCACAGCCCCTGAACGAATTGTGTAAGAATTTCTCTCTCTTTCCCTGTCTTTGTTTCATGGGTTTTTAAAAGTAATTTCTTTTTATAATGGGGTTTAGCTGCTTTTCACGGCTGTGTTTAGGCCGCTTTACACCCACTTGACACACTAACAGAGAGATATCAATACATAGGTTTTAAGATTATTACTGGTCAGATATATTCTTGTGCGGTGAATCGGGCGTGTTGAGTCCAGTTCTCTGAGCAAGGAGTAGGTCTTGTCTATTCCATATTGGGTTTATGGAACGGTATCTGAGCTAATTTGAAACTCTTGTTATATGTATCACCCCACCTCACCTTTCCCGTTAAGCAGCCATAGTGTGTTTTCTGCATGTGTGACTCTGTTCTGTTTTGTAATTCAGTTCAAGTGTAACGGTTTTTACATTCCCTCTATAAGTGACACCTTATGAGAAGTGTCCTTTTCTGTGTGACTTATTTCACTTAGAATCGTCTTACCTAAATCCACTCATCATGCTGCTACTAGCCTTATGACATTGATTTCATGGCTGAGTGATATTCCATTGTACATAAGGACCACAACTTTTTTATCCATTTTTCGCTTTCCTGGGATATTTAAGGTGGAAGGAAGTGGAGGTCCTTGTCAACAGAGCAGCCCTAAACTTTGGGGTGCTTGTGTCTTGCTGATTTTCAATTTTCCCGCTTTATCCCCCCATGCGTGGAAGTGCCCTATGCTCTCTAAGCTGTGTTTTTTAGATGTTTCAGGACACACCGTACACTTCTCCAGAGTGGCTGTTGGCAATTTACATCCCGCCCATCAGTGTAGCAAGGCTCCCATTTCTCCATGGCCTGTCCTGCATTTCTGGTTTTGACACTTTTTTCAGCATGGCCCTTTTGACCGATGGGAAGCGAGACTTCTTTGTCGCGCTGATTTGCCTTTCCAGGTTGCTTGGTTGGCCAAAAAGGGCGTATGCGTTTTTTCCTGAATATATTCAGGAAAAAACGCATACGCCCTTTTTGGCCAAGGGCATCATTGTCAACGTTTTGCCGCTTTTCATGTGCTTTAAAGGCGATTCGAATCTACCTCCTGAAATCTGTTTCCTGCAATTCTGCCTTGATTTCAAATCCTCTTCTTTGCCTTCCCTCAATATATTTGTGGACGAGAGTTATCATTTATAACTCTGCAGGTTTGTGAATTGCAGTGCCCTGAAGCTCCATTTTACAAGTCGCTTTTTTGGGAGCTGGCAGCAAAAGCGCAGGATGGATTCAGGCCCTGTTCTGGTTCCGGGGGGCAGGCTGAGCCTGTGGTTAATTCTTCTTCCTGATGGGAAAATAGAGTGACCTGTGCCTGTCCCAACACCAAGAGCTAGTCTCTCATTGGTTCCCCGTCTTCCCGTTCATCCTCAGGACAAATTGCAACCTGTACTGAACAGGAGGTTAAAGGTGCTGATGCTCCAAGTAGGGAGATTGCTAGTAAAGTGGCTGGAATGGCGAACCCGAGCACAAGGAGATGAGAAATGAGGTGCGTTTTAGAAACCTTTCCCCATCACACGGTGTACCATCTTCTGGGTTTCTCATGCATGTTTTCGATGTAGGAAGATGCCCTTGAACCTGGAGATTTGGGACCCATGCGATGGGTCGCACGCAGTATTACTTTAAAGGGTCTGCGTTTGCTCACCCAACCTCACCAAACCTCTCAGCCCCAAGAGTGTCCACCCTTATGTCTCATCCAGCTGTGGGTCTAGATATGGTCAATCCAGGTTGCATCAGAGCCCCTGAACGAATTGTGTAAGAATTTCTCTCTCTTTCCCTGTCTTTGTTTCATGGGTTTTTAAAAGTAATTTCTTTTTATAATGGGGTTTAGCTGCTTTTCACGGCTGTGTTTAGGCCGCTTTACACCCACTTGACACACTAACAGAGAGATATCAATACATAGGTTTTAAGATTATTACTGGTCAGATATATTCTTGTGCGGTGAATCGGGCGTGTTGAGTCCAGTTCTCTGAGCAAGGAGTAGGTCTTGTCTATTCCATATTGGGTTTATGGAACGGTATCTGAGCTAATTTGAAACTCTTGTTATATGTATCACCCCACCTCACCTTTCCCGTTAAGCAGCCATAGTGTGTTTTCTGCATGTGTGACTCTGTTCTGTTTTGTAATTCAGTTCAAGTGTAACGGTTTTTACATTCCCTCTATAAGTGACACCTTATGAGAAGTGTCCTTTTCTGTGTGACTTATTTCACTTAGAATCGTCTTACCTAAATCCACTCATCATGCTGCTACTAGCCTTATGACATTGATTTCATGGCTGAGTGATATTCCATTGTACATAAGGACCACAACTTTTTTATCCATTTTTCGCTTTCCTGGGATATTTAAGGTGGAAGGAAGTGGAGGTCCTTGTCAACAGAGCAGCCCTAAACTTTGGGGTGCTTGTGTCTTGCTGATTTTCAATTTTCCCGCTTTATCCCCCCATGCGTGGAAGTGCCCTATGCTCTCTAAGCTGTGTTTTTTAGATGTTTCAGGACACACCGTACACTTCTCCAGAGTGGCTGTTGGCAATTTACATCCCGCCCATCAGTGTAGCAAGGCTCCCATTTCTCCATGGCCTGTCCTGCATTTCTGGTTTTGACACTTTTTTCAGCATGGCCCTTTTGACCGATGGGAAGCGAGACTTCTTTGTCGCGCTGATTTGCCTTTCCAGGTTGCTTGGTTGGCCAAAAAGGGCGTATGCGTTTTTTCCTGAATATATTCAGGAAAAAACGCATACGCCCTTTTTGGCCAAGGGCATCATTGTCAACGTTTTGCCGCTTTTCATGTGCTTTAAAGGCGATTCGAATCTACCTCCTGAAATCTGTTTCCTGCAATTCTGCCTTGATTTCAAATCCTCTTCTTTGCCTTCCCTCAATATATTTGTGGACGAGAGTTATCATTTATAACTCTGCAGGTTTGTGAATTGCAGTGCCCTGAAGCTCCATTTTACAAGTCGCTTTTTTGGGAGCTGGCAGCAAAAGCGCAGGATGGATTCAGGCCCTGTTCTGGTTCCGGGGGGCAGGCTGAGCCTGTGGTTAATTCTTCTTCCTGATGGGAAAATAGAGTGACCTGTGCCTGTCCCAACACCAAGAGCTAGTCTCTCATTGGTTCCCCGTCTTCCCGTTCATCCTCAGGACAAATTGCAACCTGTACTGAACAGGAGGTTAAAGGTGCTGATGCTCCAAGTAGGGAGATTGCTAGTAAAGTGGCTGGAATGGCGAACCCGAGCACAAGGAGATGAGAAATGAGGTGCGTTTTAGAAACCTTTCCCCATCACACGGTGTACCATCTTCTGGGTTTCTCATGCATGTTTTCGATGTAGGAAGATGCCCTTGAACCTGGAGATTTGGGACCCATGCGATGGGTCGCACGCAGTATTACTTTAAAGGGTCTGCGTTTGCTCACCCAACCTCACCAAACCTCTCAGCCCCAAGAGTGTCCACCCTTATGTCTCATCCAGCTGTGGGTCTAGATATGGTCAATCCAGGTTGCATCAGAGCCCCTGAACGAATTGTGTAAGAATTTCTCTCTCTTTCCCTGTCTTTGTTTCATGGGTTTTTAAAAGTAATTTCTTTTTATAATGGGGTTTAGCTGCTTTTCACGGCTGTGTTTAGGCCGCTTTACACCCACTTGACACACTAACAGAGAGATATCAATACATAGGTTTTAAGATTATTACTGGTCAGATATATTCTTGTGCGGTGAATCGGGCGTGTTGAGTCCAGTTCTCTGAGCAAGGAGTAGGTCTTGTCTATTCCATATTGGGTTTATGGAACGGTATCTGAGCTAATTTGAAACTCTTGTTTTATGTATCACCCCACCTCACCTTTCCCGTTAAGCAGCCATAGTGTGTTTTCTGCATGTGTGACTCTGTTCTGTTTTGTAATTCAGTTCAAGTGTAACGGTTTTTACATTCCCTCTATAAGTGACACCTTATGAGAAGTGTCCTTTTCTGTGTGACTTATTTCACTTAGAATCGTCTTACCTAAATCCACTCATCATGCTGCTACTAGCCTTATGACATTGATTTCATGGCTGAGTGATATTCCATTGTACATAAGGACCACAACTTTTTTATCCATTTTTCGCTTTCCTGGGATATTTAAGGTGGAAGGAAGTGGAGGTCCTTGTCAACAGAGCAGCCCTAAACTTTGGGGTGCTTGTGTCTTGCTGATTTTCAATTTTCCCGCTTTATCCCCCCATGCGTGGAAGTGCCCTATGCTCTCTAAGCTGTGTTTTTTAGATGTTTCAGGACACACCGTACACTTCTCCAGAGTGGCTGTTGGCAATTTACATCCCGCCCATCAGTGTAGCAAGGCTCCCATTTCTCCATGGCCTGTCCTGCATTTCTGGTTTTGACACTTTTTTCAGCATGGCCCTTTTGACCGATGGGAAGCGAGACTTCTTTGTCGCGCTGATTTGCCTTTCCAGGTTGCTTGGTTGGCCAAAAAGGGCGTATGCGTTTTTTCCTGAATATATTCAGGAAAAAACGCATACGCCCTTTTTGGCCAAGGGCATCATTGTCAACGTTTTGCCGCTTTTCATGTGCTTTAAAGGCGATTCGAATCTACCTCCTGAAATCTGTTTCCTGCAATTCTGCCTTGATTTCAAATCCTCTTCTTTGCCTTCCCTCAATATATTTGTGGACGAGAGTTATCATTTATAACTCTGCAGGTTTGTGAATTGCAGTGCCCTGAAGCTCCATTTTACAAGTCGCTTTTTTGGGAGCCAGCCGCAAAAGCGCAGGATGGCTTCAGGCCCTGTTCTGGTTCCGGGGGGCAGGCTGAGCCTGTGGTTAATTCTTCTTCCTGATGGGAAAATAGAGTGACCTGTGCCTGTCCCAACACCAAGAGCTAGTCTCTCATTGGTTCCCCATCTTCCCGTTCATCCTCAGGACAAATTGCAACCTGTACGGAACAGGAGGTTAAAGGTGCTGATGCTCCAAGTAGGGAGATTGCTAGTAAAGTGGCTGGAATGGCGAACCCGAGCACAAGGAGATGAGAAATGAGGTGCGTTTTAGAAACCTTTCCCCATCACACGGTGTACCATCTTCTGGGTTTCTCATGCATGTTTTCGATGTAGGAAGATGCCCTTGAACCTGGAGATTTGGGACCCATGCGATGGGTCGCACGCAGTATTACTTTAAAGGGTCTGCGTTTGCTCACCCAACCTCACCAAACCTCTCAGCCCCAAGAGTGTCCACCCTTATGTCTCATCCAGCTGTGGGTCTAGATATGGTCAATCCAGGTTGCATCACAGCCCCTGAACGAATTGTGTAAGAATTTCTCTCTCTTTCCCTGTCTTTGTTTCATGGGTTTTTAAAAGTAATTTCTTTTTATAATGGGGTTTAGCTGCTTTTCACGGCTGTGTTTAGGCCGCTTTACACCCACTTGACACACTAACAGAGAGATATCAATACATAGGTTTTAAGATTATTACTGGTCAGATATATTCTTGTGCGGTGAATCGGGCGTGTTGAGTCCAGTTCTCTGAGCAAGGAGTAGGTCTTGTCTATTCCATATTGGGTTTATGGAACGGTATCTGAGCTAATTTGAAACTCTTGTTTTATGTATCACCCCACCTCACCTTTCCCGTTAAGCAGCCATAGTGTGTTTTCTGCATGTGTGACTCTGTTCTGTTTTGTAATTCAGTTCAAGTGTAACGGTTTTTACATTCCCTCTATAAGTGACACCTTATGAGAAGTGTCCTTTTCTGTGTGACTTATTTCACTTAGAATCGTCTTACCTAAATCCACTCATCATGCTGCTACTAGCCTTATGACATTGATTTCATGGCTGAGTGATATTCCATTGTACATAAGGACCACAACTTTTTTATCCATTTTTCGCTTTCCTGGGATATTTAAGGTGGAAGGAAGTGGAGGTCCTTGTCAACAGAGCAGCCCTAAACTTTGGGGTGCTTGTGTCTTGCTGATTTTCAATTTTCCCGCTTTATCCCCCCATGCGTGGAAGTGCCCTATGCTCTCTAAGCTGTGTTTTTTAGATGTTTCAGGACACACCGTACACTTCTCCAGAGTGGCTGTTGGCAATTTACATCCCGCCCATCAGTGTAGCAAGGCTCCCATTTCTCCATGGCCTGTCCTGCATTTCTGGTTTTGACACTTTTTTCAGCATGGCCCTTTTGACCGATGGGAAGCGAGACTTCTTTTTCGCTCTGATTTGCCTTTCCAGGTTGCTTGGTTGGCGAAAAAGGGCGTATGCGTTTTTTCCTGAATATATTCAGGAAAAAACGCATACGCCCTTTTTGGCCAAGGGCATCATTGTCAACGTTTTGCCGCTTTTCATGTGCTTTAAAGGCGATTCGAATCTACCTCCTGAAATCTGTTTCCTGCAATTCTGCCTTGATTTCAAATCCTCTTCTTTGCCTTCCCTCAATATATTTGTGGACGAGAGTTATCATTTATAACTCTGCAGGTTTGTGAATTGCAGTGCCCTGAAGCTCCATTTTACAAGTCGCTTTTTTGGGAGCCGGCCGCAAAAGCGCCGGATGGCTTCAGGCCCTGTTCTGGTTCCGGGGGGCAGGCTGAGCCTGTGGTTAATTCTTCTTCCTGATGGGAAAATAGAGTGACCTGTGCCTGTCCCAACACCAAGAGCTAGTCTCTCATTGGTTCCCCGTCTTCCCGTTCATCCTCAGGACAAATTGCAACCTGTACGGAACAGGAGGTTAAAGGTGCTGATGCTCCAAGTAGGGAGATTGCTAGTAAAGTGGCTGGAATGGCGAACCCGAGCACAAGGAGATGAGAAATGAGGTGCGTTTTAGAAACCTTTCCCCATCACACGGTGTACCATCTTCTGGGTTTCTCATGCATGTTTTCGATGTAGGAAGATGCCCTTGAACCTGGAGATTTGGGACCCATGCGATGGGTCGCACGCAGTATTACTTTAAAGGGTCTGCGTTTGCTCACCCAACCTCACCAAACCTCTCAGCCCCAAGAGTGTCCACCCTTATGTCTCATCCAGCTGTGGGTCTAGATATGGTCAATCCAGGTTGCATCACAGCCCCTGAACGAATTGTGTAAGAATTTCTCTCTCTTTCCCTGTCTTTGTTTCATGGGTTTTTAAAAGTAATTTCTTTTTATAATGGGGTTTAGCTGCTTTTCACGGCTGTGTTTAGGCCGCTTTACACCCACTTGACACACTAACAGAGAGATATCAATACATAGGTTTTAAGATTATTACTGGTCAGATATATTCTTGTGCGGTGAATCGGGCGTGTTGAGTCCAGTTCTCTGAGCAAGGAGTAGGTCTTGTCTATTCCATATTGGGTTTATGGAACGGTATCTGAGCTAATTTGAAACTCTTGTTTTATGTATCACCCCACCTCACCTTTCCCGTTAAGCAGCCATAGTGTGTTTTCTGCATGTGTGACTCTGTTCTGTTTTGTAATTCAGTTCAAGTGTAACGGTTTTTACATTCCCTCTATAAGTGACACCTTATGAGAAGTGTCCTTTTCTGTGTGACTTATTTCACTTAGAATCGTCTTACCTAAATCCACTCATCATGCTGCTACTAGCCTTATGACATTGATTTCATGGCTGAGTGATATTCCATTGTACATAAGGACCACAACTTTTTTATCCATTTTTCGCTTTCCTGGGATATTTAAGGTGGAAGGAAGTGGAGGTCCTTGTCAACAGAGCAGCCCTAAACTTTGGGGTGCTTGTGTCTTGCTGATTTTCAATTTTCCCGCTTTATCCCCCCATGCGTGGAAGTGCCCTATGCTCTCTAAGCTGTGTTTTTTAGATGTTTCAGGACACACCGTACACTTCTCCAGAGTGGCTGTTGGCAATTTACATCCCGCCCATCAGTGTAGCAAGGCTCCCATTTCTCCATGGCCTGTCCTGCATTTCTGGTTTTGACACTTTTTTCAGCATGGCCCTTTTGACCGATGGGAAGCGAGACTTCTTTGTCGCGCTGATTTGCCTTTCCAGGTTGCTTGGTTGGCCAAAAAGGGCGTATGCGTTTTTTCCTGAATATATTCAGGAAAAAACGCATACGCCCTTTTTGGCCAAGGGCATCATTGTCAACGTTTTGCCGCTTTTCATGTGCTTTAAAGGCGATTCGAATCTACCTCCTGAAATCTGTTTCCTGCAATTCTGCCTTGATTTCAAATCCTCTTCTTTGCCTTCCCTCAATATATTTGTGGACGAGAGTTATCATTTATAACTCTGCAGGTTTGTGAATTGCAGTGCCCTGAAGCTCCATTTTACAAGTCGCTTTTTTGGGAGCTGGCCGCAAAAGCGCAGGATGGCTTCAGGCCCTGTTCTGGTTCCGGGGGGCAGGCTGAGCCTGTGGTTAATTCTTCTTCCTGATGGGAAAATAGAGTGACCTGTGCCTGTCCCAACACCAAGAGCTAGTCTCTCATTGGTTCCCCGTCTTCCCGTTCATCCTCAGGACAAATTGCAACGTGTACGGAACAGGAGGTTAAAGGTGCTGATGCTCCAAGTAGGGAGATTGCTAGTAAAGTGGCTGGAATGGCGAACCCGAGCACAAGGAGATGAGAAATGAGGTGCGTTTTAGAAACCTTTCCCCATCACACGGTGTACCATCTTCTGGGTTTCTCATGCATGTTTTCGATGTAGGAAGATGCCCTTGAACCTGGAGATTTGGGACCCATGCGATGGGTCGCACGCAGTATTACTTTAAAGGGTCTGCGTTTGCTCACCCAACCTCACCAAACCTCTCAGCCCCAAGAGTGTCCACCCTTATGTCTCATCCAGCTGTGGGTCTAGATATGGTCAATCCAGGTTGCATCACAGCCCCTGAACGAATTGTGTAAGAATTTCTCTCTCTTTCCCTGTCTTTGTTTCATGGGTTTTTAAAAGTAATTTCTTTTTATAATGGGGTTTAGCTGCTTTTCACGGCTGTGTTTAGGCCGCTTTACACCCACTTGACACACTAACAGAGAGATATCAATACATAGGTTTTAAGATTATTACTGGTCAGATATATTCTTGTGCGGTGAATCGGGCGTGTTGAGTCCAGTTCTCTGAGCAAGGAGTAGGTCTTGTCTATTCCATATTGGGTTTATGGAACGGTATCTGAGCTAATTTGAAACTCTTGTTTTATGTATCACCCCACCTCACCTTTCCCGTTAAGCAGCCATAGTGTGTTTTCTGCATGTGTGACTCTGTTCTGTTTTGTAATTCAGTTCAAGTGTAACGGTTTTTACATTCCCTCTATAAGTGACACCTTATGAGAAGTGTCCTTTTCTGTGTGACTTATTTCACTTAGAATCGTCTTACCTAAATCCACTCATCATGCTGCTACTAGCCTTATGATATTGATTTCATGGCTGAGTGATATTCCATTGTACATAAGGACCACAACTTTTTTATCCATTTTTCGCTTTCCTGGGATATTTAAGGTGGAAGGAAGTGGAGGTCCTTGTCAACAGAGCAGCCCTAAACTTTGGGGTGCTTGTGTCTTGCTGATTTTCAATTTTCCCGCTTTATCCCCCCATGCGTGGAAGTGCCCTATGCTCTCTAAGCTGTGTTTTTTAGATGTTTCAGGACACACCGTACACTTCTCCAGAGTGGCTGTTGGCAATTTACATCCCGCCCATCAGTGTAGCAAGGCTCCCATTTCTCCATGGCCTGTCCTGCATTTCTGGTTTTGACACTTTTTTCAGCATGGCCCTTTTGACCGATGGGAAGCGAGACTTCTTTGTCGCGCTGATTTGCCTTTCCAGGTTGCTTGGTTGGCCAAAAAGGGCGTATGCGTTTTTTCCTGAATATATTCAGGAAAAAACGCATACGCCCTTTTTGGCCAAGGGCATCATTGTCAACGTTTTGCCGCTTTTCATGTGCTTTAAAGGCGATTCGAATCTACCTCCTGAAATCTGTTTCCTGCAATTCTGCCTTGATTTCAAATCCTCTTCTTTGCCTTCCCTCAATATATTTGTGGACGAGAGTTATCATTTATAACTCTGCAGGTTTGTGAATTGCAGTGCCCTGAAGCTCCATTTTACAAGTCGCTTTTTTGGGAGCCGGCCGCAAAAGCGCAGGATGGCTTCAGGCCCTGTTCTGGTTCCGGGGGGCAGGCTGAGCCTGTGGTTAATTCTTCTTCCTGATGGGAAAATAGAGTGACCTGTGCCTGTCCCAACACCAAGAGCTAGTCTCTCATTGGTTCCCCATCTTCCCGTTCATCCTCAGGACAAATTGCAACCTGTACGGAACAGGAGGTTAAAGGTGCTGATGCTCCAAGTAGGGAGATTGCTAGTAAAGTGGCTGGAATGGCGAACCCGAGCACAAGGAGATGAGAAATGAGGTGCGTTTTAGAAACCTTTCCCCATCACACGGTGTACCATCTTCTGGGTTTCTCATGCATGTTTTCGATGTAGGAAGATGCCCTTGAACCTGGAGATTTGGGACCCATGCGATGGGTCGCACGCAGTATTACTTTAAAGGGTCTGCGTTTGCTCACCCAACCTCACCAAACCTCTCAGCCCCAAGAGTGTCCACCCTTATGTCTCATCCAGCTGTGGGTCTAGATATGGTCAATCCAGGTTGCATCACAGCCCCTGAACGAATTTTGTAAGAATTTCTCTCTCTTTCCCTGTCTTTGTTTCATGGGTTTTTAAAAGTAATTTCTTTTTATAATGGGGTTTAGCTGCTTTTCACGGCTGTGTTTAGGCCGCTTTACACCCACTTGACACACTAACAGAGAGATATCAATACATAGGTTTTAAGATTATTACTGGTCAGATATATTCTTGTGCGGTGAATCGGGCGTGTTGAGTCCAGTTCTCTGAGCAAGGAGTAGGTCTTGTCTATTCCATATTGGGTTTATGGAACGGTATCTGAGCTAATTTGAAACTCTTGTTTTATGTATCACCCCACCTCACCTTTCCCGTTAAGCAGCCATAGTGTGTTTTCTGCATGTGTGACTCTGTTCTGTTTTGTAATTCAGTTCAAGAGTAACGGTTTTTACATTCCCTCTATAAGTGACACCTTATGAGAAGTGTCCTTTTCTGTGTGACTTATTTCACTTAGAATCGTCTTACCTAAATCCACTCATCATGCTGCTACTAGCCTTATGACATTGATTTCATGGCTGAGTGATATTCCATTGTACATAAGGACCACAACTTTTTTATCCATTTTTCGCTTTCCTGGGATATTTAAGGTGGAAGGAAGTGGAGGTCCTTGTCAACAGAGCAGCCCTAAACTTTGGGGTGCTTGTGTCTTGCTGATTTTCAATTTTCCCGCTTTATCCCCCCATGCGTGGAAGTGCCCTATGCTCTCTAAGCTGTGTTTTTTAGATGTTTCAGGACACACCGTACACTTCTCCAGAGTGGCTGTTGGCAATTTACATCCCGCCCATCAGTGTAGCAAGGCTCCCATTTCTCCATGGCCTGTCCTGCATTTCTGGTTTTGACACTTTTTTCAGCATGGCCCTTTTGACCGATGGGAAGCGAGACTTCTTTTTCGCGCTGATTTGCCTTTCCAGGTTGCTTGGTTGGCCAAAAAGGGCGTATGCGTTTTTTCCTGAATATATTCAGGAAAAAACGCATACGCCCTTTTTGGCCAAGGGCATCATTGTCAACGTTTTGCCGCTTTTCATGTGCTTTAAAGGCGATTCGAATCTACCTCCTGAAATCTGTTTCCTGCAATTCTGCCTTGATTTCAAATCCTCTTCTTTGCCTTCCCTCAATATATTTGTGGACGAGAGTTATCATTTATAACTCTGCAGGTTTGTGAATTGCAGTGCCCTGAAGCTCCATTTTACAAGTCGCTTTTTTGGGAGCCGGCCGCAAAAGCGCCGGATGGCTTCAGGCCCTGTTCTGGTTCCGGGGGGCAGGCTGAGCCTGTGGTTAATTCTTCTTCCTGATGGGAAAATAGAGTGACCTGTGCCTGTCCCAACACCAAGAGCTAGTCTCTCATTGGTTCCCCGTCTTCCCGTTCATCCTCAGGACAAATTGCAACCTGTACGGAACAGGAGGTTAAAGGTGCTGATGCTCCAAGTAGGGAGATTGCTAGTAAAGTGGCTGGAATGGCGAACCCGAGCACAAGGAGATGAGAAATGAGGTGCGTTTTAGAAACCTTTCCCCATCACACGGTGTACCATCTTCTGGGTTTCTCATGCATGTTTTCGATGTAGGAAGATGCCCTTGAACCTGGAGATTTGGGACCCATGCGATGGGTCGCACGCAGTATTACTTTAAAGGGTCTGCGTTTGCTCACCCAACCTCACCAAACCTCTCAGCCCCAAGAGTGTCCACCCTTATGTCTCATCCAGCTGTGGGTCTAGATATGGTCAATCCAGGTTGCATCACAGCCCCTGAACGAATTGTGTAAGAATTTCTCTCTCTTTCCCTGTCTTTGTTTCATGGGTTTTTAAAAGTAATTTCTTTTTATAATGGGGTTTAGCTGCTTTTCACGGCTGTGTTTAGGCCGCTTTACACCCACTTGACACACTAACAGAGAGATATCAATACATAGGTTTTAAGATTATTACTGGTCAGATATATTCTTGTGCGGTGAATCGGGCGTGTTGAGTCCAGTTCTCTGAGCAAGGAGTAGGTCTTGTCTATTCCATATTGGGTTTATGGAACGGTATCTGAGCTAATTTGAAACTCTTGTTTTATGTATCACCCCACCTCACCTTTCCCGTTAAGCAGCCATAGTGTGTTTTCTGCATGTGTGACTCTGTTCTGTTTTGTAATTCAGTTCAAGTGTAACGGTTTTTACATTCCCTCTATAAGTGACACCTTATGAGAAGTGTCCTTTTCTGTGTGACTTATTTCACTTAGAATCGTCTTACCTAAATCCACTCATCATGCTGCTACTAGCCTTATGACATTGATTTCATGGCTGAGTGATATTCCATTGTACATAAGGACCACAACTTTTTTATCCATTTTTCGCTTTCCTGGGATATTTAAGGTGGAAGGAAGTGGAGGTCCTTGTCAACAGAGCAGCCCTAAACTTTGGGGTGCTTGTGTCTTGCTGATTTTCAATTTTCCCGCTTTATCCCCCCATGCGTGGAAGTGCCCTATGCTCTCTAAGCTGTGTTTTTTAGATGTTTCAGGACACACCGTACACTTCTCCAGAGTGGCTGTTGGCAATTTACATCCCGCCCATCAGTGTAGCAAGGCTCCCATTTCTCCATGGCCTGTCCTGCATTTCTGGTTTTGACACTTTTTTCAGCATGGCCCTTTTGACCGATGGGAAGCGAGACTTCTTTGTCGCGCTGATTTGCCTTTCCAGGTTGCTTGGTTGGCCAAAAAGGGCGTATGCGTTTTTTCCTGAATATATTCAGGAAAAAACGCATACGCCCTTTTTGGCCAAGGGCATCATTGTCAACGTTTTGCCGCTTTTCATGTGCTTTAAAGGCGATTCGAATCTACCTCCTGAAATCTGTTTCCTGCAATTCTGCCTTGATTTCAAATCCTCTTCTTTGCCTTCCCTCAATATATTTGTGGACGAGAGTTATCATTTATAACTCTGCAGGTTTGTGAATTGCAGTGCCCTGAAGCTCCATTTTACAAGTCGCTTTTTTGGGAGCTGGCCGCAAAAGCGCAGGATGGCTTCAGGCCCTGTTCTGGTTCCGGGGGGCAGGCTGAGCCTGTGGTTAATTCTTCTTCCTGATGGGAAAATAGAGTGACCTGTGCCTGTCCCAACACCAAGAGCTAGTCTCTCATTGGTTCCCCGTCTTCCCGTTCATCCTCAGGACAAATTGCAACGTGTACGGAACAGGAGGTTAAAGGTGCTGATGCTCCAAGTAGGGAGATTGCTAGTAAAGTGGCTGGAATGGCGAACCCGAGCACAAGGAGATGAGAAATGAGGTGCGTTTTAGAAACCTTTCCCCATCACACGGTGTACCATCTTCTGGGTTTCTCATGCATGTTTTCGATGTAGGAAGATGCCCTTGAACCTGGAGATTTGGGACCCATGCGATGGGTCGCACGCAGTATTACTTTAAAGGGTCTGCGTTTGCTCACCCAACCTCACCAAACCTCTCAGCCCCAAGAGTGTCCACCCTTATGTCTCATCCAGCTGTGGGTCTAGATATGGTCAATCCAGGTTGCATCACAGCCCCTGAACGAATTGTGTAAGAATTTCTCTCTCTTTCCCTGTCTTTGTTTCATGGGTTTTTAAAAGTAATTTCTTTTTATAATGGGGTTTAGCTGCTTTTCACGGCTGTGTTTAGGCCGCTTTACACCCACTTGACACACTAACAGAGAGATATCAATACATAGGTTTTAAGATTATTACTGGTCAGATATATTCTTGTGCGGTGAATCGGGCGTGTTGAGTCCAGTTCTCTGAGCAAGGAGTAGGTCTTGTCTATTCCATATTGGGTTTATGGAACGGTATCTGAGCTAATTTGAAACTCTTGTTTTATGTATCACCCCACCTCACCTTTCCCGTTAAGCAGCCATAGTGTGTTTTCTGCATGTGTGACTCTGTTCTGTTTTGTAATTCAGTTCAAGTGTAACGGTTTTTACATTCCCTCTATAAGTGACACCTTATGAGAAGTGTCCTTTTCTGTGTGACTTATTTCACTTAGAATCGTCTTACCTAAATCCACTCATCATGCTGCTACTAGCCTTATGACATTGATTTCATGGCTGAGTGATATTCCTTTGTACATAAGGACCACAACTTTTTTATCCATTTTTCGCTTTCCTGGGATATTTAAGGTGGAAGGAAGTGGAGGTCCTTGTCAACAGAGCAGCCCTAAACTTTGGGGTGCTTGTGTCTTGCTGATTTTCAATTTTCCCGCTTTATCCCCCCATGCGTGGAAGTGCCCTATGCTCTCTAAGCTGTGTTTTTTAGATGTTTCAGGACACACCGTACACTTCTCCAGAGTGGCTGTTGGCAATTTACATCCCGCCCATCAGTGTAGCAAGGCTCCCATTTCTCCATGGCCTGTCCTGCATTTCTGGTTTTGACACTTTTTTCAGCATGGCCCTTTTGACCGATGGGAAGCGAGACTTCTTTGTCGCGCTGATTTGCCTTTCCAGGTTGCTTGGTTGGCCAAAAAGGGCGTATGCGTTTTTTCCTGAATATATTCAGGAAAAAACGCATACGCCCTTTTTGGCCAAGGGCATCATTGTCAACGTTTTGCCGCTTTTCATGTGCTTTAAAGGCGATTCGAATCTACCTCCTGAAATCTGTTTCCTGCAATTCTGCCTTGATTTCAAATCCTCTTCTTTGCCTTCCCTCAATATATTTGTGGACGAGAGTTATCATTTATAACTCTGCAGGTTTGTGAATTGCAGTGCCCTGAAGCTCCATTTTACAAGTCGCTTTTTTGGGAGCTGGCCGCAAAAGCGCAGGATGGCTTCAGGCCCTGTTCTGGTTCCGGGGGGCAGGCTGAGCCTGTGGTTAATTCTTCTTCCTGATGGGAAAATAGAGTGACCTGTGCCTGTCCCAACACCAAGAGCTAGTCTCTCATTGGTTCCCCGTCTTCCCGTTCATCCTCAGGACAAATTGCAACCTGTACGGAACAGGAGGTTAAAGGTGCTGATGCTCCAAGTAGGGAGATTGCTAGTAAAGTGGCTGGAATGGCGAACCCGAGCACAAGGAGATGAGAAATGAGGTGCGTTTTAGAAACCTTTCCCCATCACACGGTGTACCATCTTCTGGGTTTCTCATGCATGTTTTCGATGTAGGAAGATGCCCTTGAACCTGGAGATTTGGGACCCATGCGATGGGTCGCACGCAGTATTACTTTAAAGGGTCTGCGTTTGCTCACCCAACCTCACCAAACCTCTCAGCCCCAAGAGTGTCCACCCTTATGTCTCATCCAGCTGTGGGTCTAGATATGGTCAATCCAGGTTGCATCACAGCCCCTGAACGAATTGTGTAAGAATTTCTCTCTCTTTCCCTGTCTTTGTTTCATGGGTTTTTAAAAGTAATTTCTTTTTATAATGGGGTTTAGCTGCTTTTCACGGCTGTGTTTAGGCCGCTTTACACCCACTTGACACACTAACAGAGAGATATCAATACATAGGTTTTAAGATTATTACTGGTCAGATATATTCTTGTGCGGTGAATCGGGCGTGTTGAGTCCAGTTCTCTGAGCAAGGAGTAGGTCTTGTCTATTCCATATTGGGTTTATGGAACGGTATCTGAGCTAATTTGAAACTCTTGTTTTATGTATCACCCCACCTCACCTTTCCCGTTACGCAGCCATAGTGTGTTTTCTGCATGTGTGACTCTGTTCTGTTTTGTAATTCAGTTCAAGTGTAACGGTTTTTACATTCCCTCTATAAGTGACACCTTATGAGAAGTGTCCTTTTCTGTGTGACTTATTTCACTTAGAATCGTCTTACCTAAATCCACTCATCATGCTGCTACTAGCCTTATGACATTGATTTCATGGCTGAGTGATATTCCATTGTACATAAGGACCACAACTTTTTTATCCATTTTTCGCTTTCCTGGGATATTTAAGGTGGAAGGAAGTGGAGGTCCTTGTCAACAGAGCAGCCCTAAACTTTGGGGTGCTTGTGTCTTGCTGATTTTCAATTTTCCCGCTTTATCCCCCCATGCGTGGAAGTGCCCTATGCTCTCTAAGCTGTGTTTTTTAGATGTTTCAGGACACACCGTACACTTCTCCAGAGTGGCTGTTGGCAATTTACATCCCGCCCATCAGTGTAGCAAGGCTCCCATTTCTCCATGGCCTGTCCTGCATTTCTGGTTTTGACACTTTTTTCAGCATGGCCCTTTTGACCGATGGGAAGCGAGACTTCTTTGTCGCGCTGATTTGCCTTTCCAGGTTGCTTGGTTGGCCAAAAAGGGCGTATGCGTTTTTTCCTGAATATATTCAGGAAAAAACGCATACGCCCTTTTTGGCCAAGGGCATCATTGTCAACGTTTTGCCGCTTTTCATGTGCTTTAAAGGCGATTCGAATCTACCTCCTGAAATCTGTTTCCTGCAATTCTGCCTTGATTTCAAATCCTCTTCTTTGCCTTCCCTCAATATATTTGTGGACGAGAGTTATCATTTATAACTCTGCAGGTTTGTGAATTGCAGTGCCCTGAAGCTCCATTTTACAAGTCGCTTTTTTGGGAGCCGGCCGCAAAAGCGCAGGATGGCTTCAGGCCCTGTTCTGGTTCCGGGGGGCAGGCTGAGCCTGTGGTTAATTCTTCTTCCTGATGGGAAAATAGAGTGACCTGTGCCTGTCCCAACACCAAGAGCTAGTCTCTCATTGGTTCCCCGTCTTCCCGTTCATCCTCAGGACAAATTGCAACGTGTACGGAACAGGAGGTTAAAGGTGCTGATGCTCCAAGTAGGGAGATTGCTAGTAAAGTGGCTGGAATGGCGAACCCGAGCACAAGGAGATGAGAAATGAGGTGCGTTTTAGAAACCTTTCCCCATCACACGGTGTACCATCTTCTGGGTTTCTCATGCATGTTTTCGATGTAGGAAGATGCCCTTGAACCTGGAGATTTGGGACCCATGCGATGGGTCGCACGCAGTATTACTTTAAAGGGTCTGCGTTTGCTCACCCAACCTCACCAAACCTCTCAGCCCCAAGAGTGTCCACCCTTATGTCTCATCCAGCTGTGGGTCTAGATATGGTCAATCCAGGTTGCATCACAGCCCCTGAACGAATTGTGTAAGAATTTCTCTCTCTTTCCCTGTCTTTGTTTCATGGGTTTTTAAAAGTAATTTCTTTTTATAATGGGGTTAGCTGCTTTTCACGGCTGTGTTTAGGCCGCTTTACACCCACTTGACACACTAACAGAGAGATATCAATACATAGGTTTTAAGATTATTACTGGTCAGATATATTCTTGTGCGGTGAATCGGGCGTGTTGAGTCCAGTTCTCTGAGCAAGGAGTAGGTCTTGTCTATTCCATATTGGGTTTATGGAACGGTATCTGAGCTAATTTGAAACTCTTGTTTTATGTATCACCCCACCTCACCTTTCCCGTTAAGCAGCCATAGTGTGTTTTCTGCATGTGTGACTCTGTTCTGTTTTGTAATTCAGTTCAAGTGTAACGGTTTTTACATTCCCTCTATAAGTGACACCTTATGAGAAGTGTCCTTTTCTGTGTGACTTATTTCACTTAGAATCGTCTTACCTAAATCCACTCATCATGCTGCTACTAGCCTTATGACATTGATTTCATGGCTGAGTGATATTCCATTGTACATAAGGACCACAACTTTTTTATCCATTTTTCGCTTTCCTGGGATATTTAAGGTGGAAGGAAGTGGAGGTCCTTGTCAACAGAGCAGCCCTAAACTTTGGGGTGCTTGTGTCTTGCTGATTTTCAATTTTCCCGCTTTATCCCCCCATGCGTGGAAGTGCCCTATGCTCTCTAAGCTGTGTTTTTTAGATGTTTCAGGACACACCGTACACTTCTCCAGAGTGGCTGTTGGCAATTTACATCCCGCCCATCAGTGTAGCAAGGCTCCCATTTCTCCATGGCCTGTCCTGCATTTCTGGTTTTGACACTTTTTTCAGCATGGCCCTTTTGACCGATGGGAAGCGAGACTTCTTTGTCGCGCTGATTTACCTTTCCAGGTTGCTTGGTTGGCCAAAAAGGGCGTATGCGTTTTTTCCTGAATATATTCAGGAAAAAACGCATACGCCCTTTTTGGCCAAGGGCATCATTGTCAACGTTTTGCCGCTTTTCATGTGCTTTAAAGGCGATTCGAATCTACCTCCTGAAATCTGTTTCCTGCAATTCTGCCTTGATTTCAAATCCTCTTCTTTGCCTTCCCTCAATATATTTGTGGACGAGAGTTATCATTTATAACTCTGCAGGTTTGTGAATTGCAGTGCCCTGAAGCTCCATTTTACAAGTCGCTTTTTTGGGAGCTGGCCGCAAAAGCGCAGGATGGCTTCAGGCCCTGTTCTGGTTCCGGGGGGCAGGCTGAGCCTGTGGTTAATTCTTCTTCCTGATGGGAAAATAGAGTGACCTGTGCCTGTCCCAACACCAAGAGCTAGTCTCTCATTGGTTCCCCGTCTTCCCGTTCATCCTCAGGACAAATTGCAACCTGTACGGAACAGGAGGTTAAAGGTGCTGATGCTCCAAGTAGGGAGATTGCTAGTAAAGTGGCTGGAATGGCGAACCCGAGCACAAGGAGATGAGAAATGAGGTGCGTTTTAGAAACCTTTCCCCATCACACGGTGTACCATCTTCTGGGTTTCTCATGCATGTTTTCGATGTAGGAAGATGCCCTTGAACCTGGAGATTTGGGACCCATGCGATGGGTCGCACGCAGTATTACTTTAAAGGGTCTGCGTTTGCTCACCCAACCTCACCAAACCTCTCAGCCCCAAGAGTGTCCACCCTTATGTCTCATCCAGCTGTGGGTCTAGATATGGTCAATCCAGGTTGCATCACAGCCCCCGAACGAATTGTGTAAGAATTTCTCTCTCTTTCCCTGTCTTTGTTTCATGGGTTTTTAAAAGTAATTTCTTTTTATAATGGGGTTTAGCTGCTTTTCACGGCTGTGTTTAGGCCGCTTTACACCCACTTGACACACTAACAGAGAGATATCAATACATAGGTTTTAAGATTATTACTGGTCAGATATATTCTTGGGCGGTGAATCGGGCGTGTTGAGTCCAGTTCTCTGAGCAAGGAGTAGGTCTTGTCTATTCCATATTGGGTTTATGGAACGGTATCTGAGCTAATTTGAAACTCTTGTTTTATGTATCACCCCACCTCACCTTTCCCGTTAAGCAGCCATAGTGTGTTTTCTGCATGTGTGACTCTGTTCTGTTTTGTAATTCAGTTCAAGTGTAACGGTTTTTACATTCCCTCTATAAGTGACACCTTATGAGAAGTGTCCTTTTCTGTGTGACTTATTTCACTTAGAATCGTCTTACCTAAATCCACTCATCATGCTGCTACTAGCCTTATGACATTGATTTCATGGCTGAGTGATATTCCATTGTACATAAGGACCACAACTTTTTTATCCATTTTTCGCTTTCCTGGGATATTTAAGGTGGAAGGAAGTGGAGGTCCTTGTCAACAGAGCAGCCCTAAACTTTGGGGTGCTTGTGTCTTGCTGATTTTCAATTTTCCCGCTTTATCCCCCCATGCGTGGAAGTGCCCTATGCTCTCTAAGCTGTGTTTTTTAGATGTTTCAGGACACACCGTACACTTCTCCAGAGTGGCTGTTGGCAATTTACATCCCGCCCATCAGTGTAGCAAGGCTCCCATTTCTCCATGGCCTGTCCTGCATTTCTGGTTTTGACACTTTTTTCAGCATGGCCCTTTTGACCGATGGGAAGCGAGACTTCTTTGTCGCGCTGATTTGCCTTTCCAGGTTGCTTGGTTGGCCAAAAAGGGCGTATGCGTTTTTTCCTGAATATATTCAGGAAAAAACGCATACGCCCTTTTTGGCCAAGGGCATCATTGTCAACGTTTTGCCGCTTTTCATGTGCTTTAAAGGCGATTCGAATCTACCTCCTGAAATCTGTTTCCTGCAATTCTGCCTTGATTTCAAATCCTCTTCTTTGCCTTCCCTCAATATATTTGTGGACGAGAGTTATCATTTATAACTCTGCAGGTTTGTGAATTGCAGTGCCCTGAAGCTCCATTTTACAAGTCGCTTTTTTGGGAGCTGGCCGCAAAAGCGCAGGATGGCTTCAGGCCCTGTTCTGGTTCCGGGGGGCAGGCTGAGCCTGTGGTTAATTCTTCTTCCTGATGGGAAAATAGAGTGACCTGTGCCTGTCCCAACACCAAGAGCTAGTCTCTCATTGGTTCCCCGTCTTCCCGTTCATCCTCAGGACAAATTGCAACGTGTACGGAACAGGAGGTTAAAGGTGCTGATGCTCCAAGTAGGGAGATTGCTAGTAAAGTGGCTGGAATGGCGAACCCGAGCACAAGGAGATGAGAAATGAGGTGCGTTTTAGAAACCTTTCCCCATCACACGGTGTACCATCTTCTGGGTTTCTCATGCATGTTTTCGATGTAGGAAGATGCCCTTGAACCTGGAGATTTGGGACCCATGCGATGGGTCGCACGCAGTATTACTTTAAAGGGTCTGCGTTTGCTCACCCAACCTCACCAAACCTCTCAGCCCCAAGAGTGTCCACCCTTATGTCTCATCCAGCTGTGGGTCTAGTTATGGTCAATCCAGGTTGCATCACAGCCCCCGAACGAATTGTGTAAGAATTTCTCTCTCTTTCCCTGTCTTTGTTTCATGGGTTTTTAAAAGTAATTTCTTTTTATAATGGGGTTTAGCTGCTTTTCACGGCTGTGTTTAGGCCGCTTTACACCCACTTGACACACTAACAGAGAGATATCAATACATAGGTTTTAAGATTATTACTGGTCAGATATATTCTTGTGCGGTGAATCGGGCGTGTTGAGTCCAGTTTTCTGAGCAAGGAGTAGGTCTTGTCTATTCCATATTGGGTTTATGGAACGGTATCTGAGCTAATTTGAAACTCTTGTTTTATGTATCACCCCACCTCACCTTTCCCGTTAAGCAGCCATAGTGTGTTTTCTGCATGTGTGACTCTGTTCTGTTTTGTAATTCAGTTCAAGTGTAACGGTTTTTACATTTCCTCTATAAGTGACACCTTATGAGAAGTGTCCTTTTCTGTGTGACTTATTTCACTTAGAATCGTCTTACCTAAATCCACTCATCATGCTGCTACTAGCCTTATGACATTGATTTCATGGCTGAGTGATATTCCATTGTACATAAGGACCACAACTTTTTTATCCATTTTTCGCTTTCCTGGGATATTTAAGGTGGAAGGAAGTGGAGGTCCTTGTCAACAGAGCAGCCCTAAACTTTGGGGTGCTTGTGTCTTGCTGATTTTCAATTTTCCCGCTTTATCCCCCCATGCGTGGAAGTGCCCTATGCTCTCTAAGCTGTGTTTTTTAGATGTTTCAGGACACACCGTACACTTCTCCAGAGTGGCTGTTGGCAATTTACATCCCGCCCATCAGTGTAGCAAGGCTCCCATTTCTCCATGGCCTGTCCTGCATTTCTGGTTTTGACACTTTTTTCAGCATGGCCCTTTTGACCGATGGGAAGCGAGACTTCTTTGTCGCGCTGATTTGCCTTTCCAGGTTGCTTGGTTGGCCAAAAAGGGCGTATGCGTTTTTTCCTGAATATATTCAGGAAAAAACGCATACGCCCTTTTTGGCCAAGGGCATCATTGTCAACGTTTTGCCGCTTTTCATGTGCTTTAAAGGCGATTCGAATCTACCTCCTGAAATCTGTTTCCTGCAATTCTGCCTTGATTTCAAATCCTCTTCTTTGCCTTCCCTCAATATATTTGTGGACGAGAGTTATCATTTATAACTCTGCAGGTTTGTGAATTGCAGTGCCCTGAAGCTCCATTTTACAAGTCGCTTTTTTGGGAGCCGGCCGCAAAAGCGCAGGATGGCTTCAGGCCCTGTTCTGGTTCCGGGGGGCAGGCTGAGCCTGTGGTTAATTCTTCTTCCTGATGGGAAAATAGAGTGACCTGTGCCTGTCCCAACACCAAGAGCTAGTCTCTCATTGGTTCCCCGTCTTCCCGTTCATCCTCAGGACAAATTGCAACCTGTACGGAACAGGAGGTTAAAGGTGCTGATGCTCCAAGTAGGGAGATTGCTAGTAAAGTGGCTGGAATGGCGAACCCGAGCACAAGGAGATGAGAAATGAGGTGCGTTTTAGAAACCTTTCCCCATCACACGGTGTACCATCTTCTGGGTTTCTCATGCATGTTTTCGATGTAGGAAGATGCCCTTGAACCTGGAGATTTGGGACCCATGCGATGGGTCGCACGCAGTATTACTTTAAAGGGTCTGCGTTTGCTCACCCAACCTCACCAAACCTCTCAGCCCCAAGAGTGTCCACCCTTATGTCTCATCCAGCTGTGGGTCTAGATATGGTCAATCCAGGTTGCATCACAGCCCCTGAACGAATTGTGTAAGAATTTCTCTCTCTTTCCCTGTCTTTGTTTCATGGGTTTTTAAAAGTAATTTATTTTTATAATGGGGTTTAGCTGCTTTTCACGGCTGTGTTTAGGCCGCTTTACACCCACTTGACACACAGAGAGATATCAATACATAGATTTAAGATTATTACTAGTCAGATATATTCTTGTGCGGTGAATCGGGCGTGTTGAGTCCAGTTCTCTGAGCAAGGAGTAGGTCTTGTCTATTCCATATTGGGTTTATGGAACGGTATCTGAGCTAATTTGAAACTCTTGTTTTATGTATCACCCCACCTCACCTTTCCCGTTAAGCAGCCATAGTGTGTTTTCTGCATGTGTGACTCTGTTCTGTTTTGTAATTCAGTTCAAGTGTAACGGTTTTTACATTCCCTCTATAAGTGACACCTTATGAGAAGTGTCCTTTTCTGTGTGACTTATTTCACTTAGAATCGTCTTACCTAAATCCACTCATCATGCTGCTACTAGCCTTATGACATTGATTTCATGGCTGAGTGATATTCCATTGTACATAAGGACCACAACTTTTTTATCCATTTTTCGCTTTCCTGGGATATTTAAGGTGGAAGGAAGTGGAGGTCCTTGTCAACAGAGCAGCCCTAAACTTTGGGGTGCTTGTGTCTTGCTGATTTTCAATTTTCCCGCTTTATCCCCCCATGCGTGGAAGTGCCCTATGCTCTCTAAGCTGTGTTTTTTAGATGTTTCAGGACACACCGTACACTTCTCCAGAGTGGCTGTTGGCAATTTACATCCCGCCCATCAGTGTAGCAAGGCTCCCATTTCTCCATGGCCTGTCCTGCATTTCTGGTTTTGACACTTTTTTCAGCATGGCCCTTTTGACCGATGGGAAGCGAGACTTCTTTGTCGCGCTGATTTGCCTTTCCAGGTTGCTTGGTAGGCGAAAAAGGGCGTATGCGTTTTTTCCTGAATATATTCAGGAAAAAACGCATACGCCCTTTTTGGCCAAGGGCATCATTGTCAACGTTTTGCCGCTTTTCATGTGCTTTAAAGGCGATTCGAATCTACCTCCTGAAATCTGTTTCCTGAAATTCTGCCTTGATTTCAAATCCTCTTCTTTGCCTTCCCTCAATATATTTGTGGACGAGAGTTATCATTTATAACTCTGCAGGTTTGTGAATTGCAGTGCCCTGAAGCTCCATTTTACAAGTCGCTTTTTTGGGAGCCGGCCGCAAAAGCGCAGGATGGCTTCAGGCCCTGTTCTGGTTCCGGGGGGCAGGCTGAGCCTGTGGTTAATTCTTCTTCCTGATGGGAAAATAGAGTGACCTGTGCCTGTCCCAACACCAAGAGCTAGTCTCTCATTGGTTCCCCGTCTTCCCGTTCATCCTCAGGACAAATTGCAACGTGTACGGAACAGGAGGTTAAAGGTGCTGATGCTCCAAGTAGGGAGATTGCTAGTAAAGTGGCTGGAATGGCGAACCCGAGCACAAGGAGATGAGAAATGAGGTGCGTTTTAGAAACCTTTCCCCATCACACGGTGTACCATCTTCTGGGTTTCTCATGCATGTTTTCGATGTAGGAAGATGCCCTTGAACCTGGAGATTTGGGACCCATGCGATGGGTCGCACGCAGTATTACTTTAAAGGGTCTGCGTTTGCTCACCCAACCTCACCAAACCTCTCAGCCCCAAGAGTGTCCACCCTTATGTCTCATCCAGCTGTGGGTCTAGATATGGTCAATCCAGGTTGCATCACAGCCCCTGAACGAATTGTGTAAGAATTTCTCTCTCTTTCCCTGTCTTTGTTTCATGGGTTTTTAAAAGTAATTTCTTTTTATAATGGGGTTTAGCTGCTTTTCACGGCTGTGTTTAGGCCGCTTTACACCCACTTGACACACTAACAGAGAGATATCAATACATAGGTTTTAAGATTATTACTGGTCAGATATATTCTTGTGCGGTGAATCGGGCGTGTTGAGTCCAGTTCTCTGAGCAAGGAGTAGGTCTTGTCTATTCCATATTGGGTTTATGGAACGGTATCTGAGCTAATTTGAAACTCTTGTTTTATGTATCACCCCACCTCACCTTTCCCGTTAAGCAGCCATAGTGTGTTTTCTGCATGTGTGACTCTGTTCTGTTTTGTAATTCAGTTCAAGTGTAACGGTTTTTACATTCCCTCTATAAGTGACACCTTATGAGAAGTGTCCTTTTCTGTGTGACTTATTTCACTTAGAATCGTCTTACCTAAATCCACTCATCATGCTGCTACTAGCCTTATGACATTGATTTCATGGCTGAGTGATATTCCATTGTACATAAGGACCACAACTTTTTTATCCATTTTTCGCTTTCCTGGGATATTTAAGGTGGAAGGAAGTGGAGGTCCTAGTCAACAGAGCAGCCCTAAACTTTGGGGTGCTTGTGTCTTGCTGATTTTCAATTTTCCCGCTTTATCCCCCCATGCGTGGAAGTGCCCTATGCTCTCTAAGCTGTGTTTTTTAGATGTTTCAGGACACACCGTACACTTCTCCAGAGTGGCTGTTGGCAATTTACATCCCGCCCATCAGTGTAGCAAGGCTCCCATTTCTCCATGGCCTGTCCTGCATTTCTGGTTTTGACACTTTTTTCAGCATGGCCCTTTTGACCGATGGGAAGCGAGACTTCTTTGTCGCGCTGATTTGCCTTTCCAGGTTGCTTGGTTGGCCAAAAAGGGCGTATGCGTTTTTTCCTGAATATATTCAGGAAAAAACGCATACGCCCTTTTTGGCCAAGGGCATCATTGTCAACGTTTTGCCGCTTTTCATGTGCTTTAAAGGCGATTCGAATCTACCTCCTGAAATCTGTTTCCTGCAATTCTGCCTTGATTTCAAATCCTCTTCTTTGCCTTCCCTCAATATATTTGTGGACGAGAGTTATCATTTATAACTCTGCAGGTTTGTGAATTGCAGTGCCCTGAAGCTCCATTTTACAAGTCGCTTTTTTGGGAGCCGGCCGCAAAAGCGCAGGATGGCTTCAGGCCCTGTTCTGGTTCCGGGGGGCAGGCTGAGCCTGTGGTTAATTCTTCTTCCTGATGGGAAAATAGAGTGACCTGTGCCTGTCCCAACACCAAGAGCTAGTCTCTCATTGGTTCCCCGTCTTCCCGTTCATCCTCAGGACAAATTGCAACGTGTACGGAACAGGAGGTTAAAGGTGCTGATGCTCCAAGTAGGGAGATTGCTAGTAAAGTGGCTGGAATGGCGAACCCGAGCAAAAGGAGATGAGAAATGAGGTGCGTTTTAGAAACCTTTCCCCATCACACGGTGTACCATCTTCTGGGTTTCTCATGCATGTTTTCGATGTAGGAAGATGCCCTTGAACCTGGAGATTTGGGACCCATGCGATGGGTCGCACGCAGTATTACTTTAAAGGGTCTGCGTTTGCTCACCCAACCTCACCGAACCTCTCAGCCCCAAGAGTGTCCACCCTTATGTCTCATCCAGCTGTGGGTCTAGATATGGTCAATCCAGGTTGCATCACAGCCCCTGAACGAATTGTGTAAGAATTTCTCTCTCTTTCCCTGTCTTTGTTTCATGGGTTTTTAAAAGTAATTTCTTTTTATAATGGGGTTTAGCTGCTTTTCACGGCTGTGTTTAGGCCGCTTTACACCCACTTGACACACTAACAGAGAGATATCAATACATAGGTTTTAAGATTATTACTGGTCAGATATATTCTTGTGCGGTGAATCGGGCGTGTTGAGTCCAGTTCTCTGAGCAAGGAGTAGGTCTTGTCTATTCCATATTGGGTTTATGGAACGGTATCTGAGCTAATTTGAAACTCTTGTTTTATGTATCACCCCACCTCACCTTTCCCGTTAAGCAGCCATAGTGTGTTTTCTGCATGTGTGACTCTGTTCTGTTTTGTAATTCAGTTCAAGTGTAACGGTTTTTACATTCCCTCTATAAGTGACACCTTATGAGAAGTGTCCTTTTCTGTGTGACTTATTTCACTTAGAATCGTCTTACCTAAATCCACTCATCATGCTGCTACTAGCCTTATGACATTGATTTCATGGCTGAGTGATATTCCATTGTACATAAGGACCACAACTTTTTTATCCATTTTTCGCTTTCCTGGGATATTTAAGGTGGAAGGAAGTGGAGGTCCTTGTCAACAGAGCAGCCCTAAACTTTGGGGTGCTTGTGTCTTGCTGATTTTCAATTTTCCCGCTTTATCCCCCCATGCGTGGAAGTGCCCTATGCTCTCTAAGCTGTGTTTTTTAGATGTTTCAGGACACACCGTACACTTCTCCAGAGTGGCTGTTGGCAATTTACATCCCGCCCATCAGTGTAGCAAGGCTCCCATTTCTCCATGGCCTGTCCTGCATTTCTGGTTTTGACACTTTTTTCAGCATGGCCCTTTTGACCGATGGGAAGCGAGACTTCTTTGTCGCGCTGATTTGCCTTTCCAGGTTGCTTGGTTGGCCAAAAAGGGCGTATGCGTTTTTTCCTGAATATATTCAGGAAAAAACGCATACGCCCTTTTTGGCCAAGGGCATCATTGTCAACGTTTTGCCGCTTTTCATGTGCTTTAAAGGCGATTCGAATCTACCTCCTGAAATCTGTTTCCTGCAATTCTGCCTTGATTTCAAATCCTCTTCTTTGCCTTCCCTCAATATATTTGTGGACGAGAGTTATCATTTATAACTCTGCAGGTTTGTGAATTGCAGTGCCCTGAAGCTCCATTTTACAAGTCGCTTTTTTGGGAGCTGGCCGCAAAAGCGCAGGATGGCTTCAGGCCCTGTTCTGGTTCCGGGGGGCAGGCTGAGCCTGTGGTTAATTCTTCTTCCTGATGGGAAAATAGAGTGACCTGTGCCTGTCCCAACACCAAGAGCTAGTCTCTCATTGGTTCCCCGTCTTCCCGTTCATCCTCAGGACAAATTGCAACCTGTACGGAACAGGAGGTTAAAGGTGCTGATGCTCCAAGTAGGGAGATTGCTAGTAAAGTGGCTGGAATGGCGAACCCGAGCACAAGGAGATGAGAAATGAGGTGCGTTTTAGAAACCTTTCCCCATCACACGGTGTACCATCTTCTGGGTTTCTCATGCATGTTTTCGATGTAGGAAGATGCCCTTGAACCTGGAGATTTGGGACCCATGCGATGGGTTGCACGCAGTATTACTTTAAAGGGTCTGCGTTTGCTCACCCAACCTCACCAAACCTCTCAGCCCCAAGAGTGTCCACCCTTATGTCTCATCCAGCTGTGGGTCTAGTTATGGTCAATCCAGGTTGCATCACAGCCCCTGAACGAATTGTGTAAGAATTTCTCTCTCTTTCCCTGTCTTTGTTTCATGGGTTTTTAAAAGTAATTTCTTTTTATAATGGGGTTTAGCTGCTTTTCACGGCTGTGTTTAGGCCGCTTTACACCCACTTGACACACTAACAGAGAGATATCAATACATAGGTTTTAAGATTATTACTGGTCAGATATATTCTTGTGCGGTGAATCGGGCGTGTTGAGTCCAGTTTTCTGAGCAAGGAGTAGGTCTTGTCTATTCCATATTGGGTTTATGGAACGGTATCTGAGCTAATTTGAAACTCTTGTTTTATGTATCACCCCACCTCACCTTTCCCGTTAAGCAGCCATAGTGTGTTTTCTGCATGTGTGACTCTGTTCTGTTTTGTAATTCAGTTCAAGTGTAACGGTTTTTACATTTCCTCTATAAGTGACACCTTATGAGAAGTGTCCTTTTCTGTGTGACTTATTTCACTTAGAATCGTCTTACCTAAATCCACTCATCATGCTGCTACTAGCCTTATGACATTGATTTCATGGCTGAGTGATATTCCATTGTACATAAGGACCACAACTTTTTTATCCATTTTTCGCTTTCCTGGGATATTTAAGGTGGAAGGAAGTGGAGGTCCTTGTCAACAGAGCAGCCCTAAACTTTGGGGTGCTTGTGTCTTGCTGATTTTCAATTTTCCCGCTTTATCCCCCCATGCGTGGAAGTGCCCTATGCTCTCTAAGCTGTGTTTTTTAGATGTTTCAGGACACACCGTACACTTCTCCAGAGTGGCTGTTGGCAATTTACATCCCGCCCATCAGTGTAGCAAGGCTCCCATTTCTCCATGGCCTGTCCTGCATTTCTGGTTTTGACACTTTTTTCAGCATGGCCCTTTTGACCGATGGGAAGCGAGACTTCTTTGTCGCGCTGATTTGCCTTTCCAGGTTGCTTGGTTGGCCAAAAAGGGCGTATGCGTTTTTTCCTGAATATATTCAGGAAAAAACGCATACGCCCTTTTTGGCCAAGGGCATCATTGTCAACGTTTTGCCGCTTTTCATGTGCTTTAAAGGCGATTCGAATCTACCTCCTGAAATCTGTTTCCTGCAATTCTGCCTTGATTTCAAATCCTCTTCTTTGCCTTCCCTCAATATATTTGTGGACGAGAGTTATCATTTATAACTCTGCAGGTTTGTGAATTGCAGTGCCCTGAAGCTCCATTTTACAAGTCGCTTTTTTGGGAGCCGGCCGCAAAAGCGCAGGATGGCTTCAGGCCCTGTTCTGGTTCCGGGGGGCAGGCTGAGCCTGTGGTTAATTCTTCTTCCTGATGGGAAAATAGAGTGACCTGTGCCTGTCCCAACACCAAGAGCTAGTCTCTCATTGGTTCCCCGTCTTCCCGTTCATCCTCAGGACAAATTGCAACCTGTACGGAACAGGAGGTTAAAGGTGCTGATGCTCCAAGTAGGGAGATTGCTAGTAAAGTGGCTGGAATGGCGAACCCGAGCACAAGGAGATGAGAAATGAGGTGCGTTTTAGAAACCTTTCCCCATCACACGGTGTACCATCTTCTGGGTTTCTCATGCATGTTTTCGATGTAGGAAGATGCCCTTGAACCTGGAGATTTGGGACCCATGCGATGGGTCGCACGCAGTATTACTTTAAAGGGTCTGCGTTTGCTCACCCAACCTCACCAAACCTCTCAGCCCCAAGAGTGTCCACCCTTATGTCTCATCCAGCTGTGGGTCTAGATATGGTCAATCCAGGTTGCATCACAGCCCCTGAACGAATTGTGTAAGAATTTCTCTCTCTTTCCCTGTCTTTGTTTCATGGGTTTTTAAAAGTAATTTATTTTTATAATGGGGTTTAGCTGCTTTTCACGGCTGTGTTTAGGCCGCTTTACACCCACTTGACACACAGAGAGATATCAATACATAGATTTAAGATTATTACTAGTCAGATATATTCTTGTGCGGTGAATCGGGCGTGTTGAGTCCAGTTCTCTGAGCAAGGAGTAGGTCTTGTCTATTCCATATTGGGTTTATGGAACGGTATCTGAGCTAATTTGAAACTCTTGTTTTATGTATCACCCCACCTCACCTTTCCCGTTAAGCAGCCATAGTGTGTTTTCTGCATGTGTGACTCTGTTCTGTTTTGTAATTCAGTTCAAGTGTAACGGTTTTTACATTCCCTCTATAAGTGACACCTTATGAGAAGTGTCCTTTTCTGTGTGACTTATTTCACTTAGAATCGTCTTACCTAAATCCACTCATCATGCTGCTACTAGCCTTATGACATTGATTTCATGGCTGAGTGATATTCCATTGTACATAAGGACCACAACTTTTTTATCCATTTTTCGCTTTCCTGGGATATTTAAGGTGGAAGGAAGTGGAGGTCCTTGTCAACAGAGCAGCCCTAAACTTTGGGGTGCTTGTGTCTTGCTGATTTTCAATTTTCCCGCTTTATCCCCCCATGCGTGGAAGTGCCCTATGCTCTCTAAGCTGTGTTTTTTAGATGTTTCAGGACACACCGTACACTTCTCCAGAGTGGCTGTTGGCAATTTACATCCCGCCCATCAGTGTAGCAAGGCTCCCATTTCTCCATGGCCTGTCCTGCATTTCTGGTTTTGACACTTTTTTCAGCATGGCCCTTTTGACCGATGGGAAGCGAGACTTCTTTGTCGCGCTGATTTGCCTTTCCAGGTTGCTTGGTAGGCGAAAAAGGGCGTATGCGTTTTTTCCTGAATATATTCAGGAAAAAACGCATACGCCCTTTTTGGCCAAGGGCATCATTGTCAACGTTTTGCCGCTTTTCATGTGCTTTAAAGGCGATTCGAATCTACCTCCTGAAATCTGTTTCCTGCAATTCTGCCTTGATTTCAAATCCTCTTCTTTGCCTTCCCTCAATATATTTGTGGACGAGAGTTATCATTTATAACTCTGCAGGTTTGTGAATTGCAGTGCCCTGAAGCTCCATTTTACAAGTCGCTTTTTTGGGAGCCGGCCGCAAAAGCGCAGGATGGCTTCAGGCCCTGTTCTGGTTCCGGGGGGCAGGCTGAGCCTGTGGTTAATTCTTCTTCCTGATGGGAAAATAGAGTGACCTGTGCCTGTCCCAACACCAAGAGCTAGTCTCTCATTGGTTCCCCGTCTTCCCGTTCATCCTCAGGACAAATTGCAACGTGTACGGAACAGGAGGTTAAAGGTGCTGATGCTCCAAGTAGGGAGATTGCTAGTAAAGTGGCTGGAATGGCGAACCCGAGCACAAGGAGATGAGAAATGAGGTGCGTTTTAGAAACCTTTCCCCATCACACGGTGTACCATCTTCTGGGTTTCTCATGCATGTTTTCGATGTAGGAAGATGCCCTTGAACCTGGAGATTTGGGACCCATGCGATGGGTCGCACGCAGTATTACTTTAAAGGGTCTGCGTTTGCTCACCCAACCTCACCAAACCTCTCAGCCCCAAGAGTGTCCACCCTTATGTCTCATCCAGCTGTGGGTCTAGATATGGTCAATCCAGGTTGCATCACAGCCCCTGAACGAATTGTGTAAGAATTTCTCTCTCTTTCCCTGTCTTTGTTTCATGGGTTTTTAAAAGTAATTTCTTTTTATAATGGGGTTTAGCTGCTTTTCACGGCTGTGTTTAGGCCGCTTTACACCCACTTGACACACTAACAGAGAGATATCAATACATAGGTTTTAAGATTATTACTGGTCAGATATATTCTTGTGCGGTGAATCGGGCGTGTTGAGTCCAGTTCTCTGAGCAAGGAGTAGGTCTTGTCTATTCCATATTGGGTTTATGGAACGGTATCTGAGCTAATTTGAAACTCTTGTTTTATGTATCACCCCACCTCACCTTTCCCGTTAAGCAGCCATAGTGTGTTTTCTGCATGTGTGACTCTGTTCTGTTTTGTAATTCAGTTCAAGTGTAACGGTTTTTACATTCCCTCTATAAGTGACACCTTATGAGAAGTGTCCTTTTCTGTGTGACTTATTTCACTTAGAATCGTCTTACCTAAATCCACTCATCATGCTGCTACTAGCCTTATGACATTGATTTCATGGCTGAGTGATATTCCATTGTACATAAGGACCACAACTTTTTTATCCATTTTTCGCTTTCCTGGGATATTTAAGGTGGAAGGAAGTGGAGGTCCTAGTCAACAGAGCAGCCCTAAACTTTGGGGTGCTTGTGTCTTGCTGATTTTCAATTTTCCCGCTTTATCCCCCCATGCGTGGAAGTGCCCTATGCTCTCTAAGCTGTGTTTTTTAGATGTTTCAGGACACACCGTACACTTCTCCAGAGTGGCTGTTGGCAATTTACATCCCGCCCATCAGTGTAGCAAGGCTCCCATTTCTCCATGGCCTGTCCTGCATTTCTGGTTTTGACACTTTTTTCAGCATGGCCCTTTTGACCGATGGGAAGCGAGACTTCTTTGTCGCGCTGATTTGCCTTTCCAGGTTGCTTGGTTGGCCAAAAAGGGCGTATGCGTTTTTTCCTGAATATATTCAGGAAAAAACGCATACGCCCTTTTTGGCCAAGGGCATCATTGTCAACGTTTTGCCGCTTTTCATGTGCTTTAAAGGCGATTCGAATCTACCTCCTGAAATCTGTTTCCTGCAATTCTGCCTTGATTTCAAATCCTCTTCTTTGCCTTCCCTCAATATATTTGTGGACGAGAGTTATCATTTATAACTCTGCAGGTTTGTGAATTGCAGTGCCCTGAAGCTCCATTTTACAAGTCGCTTTTTTGGGAGCCGGCCGCAAAAGCGCAGGATGGCTTCAGGCCCTGTTCTGGTTCCGGGGGGCAGGCTGAGCCTGTGGTTAATTCTTCTTCCTGATGGGAAAATAGAGTGACCTGTGCCTGTCCCAACACCAAGAGCTAGTCTCTCATTGGTTCCCCGTCTTCCCGTTCATCCTCAGGACAAATTGCAACGTGTACGGAACAGGAGGTTAAAGGTGCTGATGCTCCAAGTAGGGAGATTGCTAGTAAAGTGGCTGGAATGGCGAACCCGAGCAAAAGGAGATGAGAAATGAGGTGCGTTTTAGAAACCTTTCCCCATCACACGGTGTACCATCTTCTGGGTTTCTCATGCATGTTTTCGATGTAGGAAGATGCCCTTGAACCTGGAGATTTGGGACCCATGCGATGGGTCGCACGCAGTATTACTTTAAAGGGTCTGCGTTTGCTCACCCAACCTCACCGAACCTCTCAGCCCCACGAGTGTCCACCCTTATGTCTCATCCAGCTGTGGGTCTAGATATGGTCAATCCAGGTTGCATCACAGCCCCTGAACGAATTGTGTAAGAATTTCTCTCTCTTTCCCTGTCTTTGTTTCATGGGTTTTTAAAAGTAATTTCTTTTTATAATGGGGTTTAGCTGCTTTTCACGGCTGTGTTTAGGCCGCTTTACACCCACTTGACACACTAACAGAGAGATATCAATACATAGGTTTTAAGATTATTACTGGTCAGATATATTCTTGTGCGGTGAATCGGGCGTGTTGAGTCCAGTTCTCTGAGCAAGGAGTAGGTCTTGTCTATTCCATATTGGGTTTATGGAACGGTATCTGAGCTAATTTGAAACTCTTGTTTTATGTATCACCCCACCTCACCTTTCCCGTTAAGCAGCCATAGTGTGTTTTCTGCATGTGTGACTCTGTTCTGTTTTGTAATTCAGTTCAAGTGTAACGGTTTTTACATTCCCTCTATAAGTGACACCTTATGAGAAGTGTCCTTTTCTGTGTGACTTATTTCACTTAGAATCGTCTTACCTAAATCCACTCATCATGCTGCTACTAGCCTTATGACATTGATTTCATGGCTGAGTGATATTCCATTGTACATAAGGACCACAACTTTTTTATCCATTTTTCGCTTTCCTGGGATATTTAAGGTGGAAGGAAGTGGAGGTCCTTGTCAACAGAGCAGCCCTAAACTTTGGGGTGCTTGTGTCTTGCTGATTTTCAATTTTCCCGCTTTATCCCCCCATGCGTGGAAGTGCCCTATGCTCTCTAAGCTGTGTTTTTTAGATGTTTCAGGACACACCGTACACTTCTCCAGAGTGGCTGTTGGCAATTTACATCCCGCCCATCAGTGTAGCAAGGCTCCCATTTCTCCATGGCCTGTCCTGCATTTCTGGTTTTGACACTTTTTTCAGCATGGCCCTTTTGACCGATGGGAAGCGAGACTTCTTTGTCGCGCTGATTTGCCTTTCCAGGTTGCTTGGTTGGCCAAAAAGGGCGTATGCGTTTTTTCCTGAATATATTCAGGAAAAAACGCATACGCCCTTTTTGGCCAAGGGCATCATTGTCAACGTTTTGCCGCTTTTCATGTGCTTTAAAGGCGATTCGAATCTACCTCCTGAAATCTGTTTCCTGCAATTCTGCCTTGATTTCAAATCCTCTTCTTTGCCTTCCCTCAATATATTTGTGGACGAGAGTTATCATTTATAACTCTGCAGGTTTGTGAATTGCAGTGCCCTGAAGCTCCATTTTACAAGTCGCTTTTTTGGGAGCCGGCCGCAAAAGCGCAGGATGGCTTCAGGCCCTGTTCTGGTTCCGGGGGGCAGGCTGAGCCTGTGGTTAATTCTTCTTCCTGATGGGAAAATAGAGTGACCTGTGCCTGTCCCAACACCAAGAGCTAGTCTCTCATTCGTTCCCCGTCTTCCCGTTCATCCTCAGGACAAATTGCAACCTGTACGGAACAGGAGGTTAAAGGTGCTGATGCTCCAAGTAGGGAGATTGCTAGTAAAGTGGCTGGAATGGCGAACCCGAGCACAAGGAGATGAGAAATGAGGTGCGTTTTAGAAACCTTTCCCCATCACACGGTGTACCATCTTCTGGGTTTCTCATGCATGTTTTCGATGTAGGAAGATGCCCTTGAACCTGGAGATTTGAGACCCATGCGATGGGTAGCACGCAGTATTACTTTAAAGGGTCTGCGTTTGCTCACCCAACCTCACCGAACCTCTCAGCCCCAAGAGTGTCCACCCTTATGTCTCATCCAGCTGTGGGTCTAGATATGGTCAATCCAGGTTGCATCACAGCCCCTGAACGAATTGTGTAAGAATTTCTCTCTCTTTCCCTGTCTTTGTTTCATGGGTTTTTAAAAGTAATTTCTTTTTATAATGGGGTTTAGCTGCTTTTCACGGCTGTGTTTAGGCCGCTTTACACCCACTTGACACACTAACAGAGAGATATCAATACATAGGTTTTAAGATTATTACTGGTCAGATATATTTTTGTGCGGTGAATCGGACGTGTTGAGTCCAGTTCTCTGAGCAAGGAGTAGGTCTTGTCTATTCCATATTGGGTTTATGGAACGGTATCTGAGCTAATTTGAAACTCTTGTTTTATGTATCACCCCACCTCACCTTTCCCGTTAAGCAGCCATAGTGTGTTTTCTGCATGTGTGACTCTGTTCTGTTTTGTAATTCAGTTCAAGTGTAACGGTTTTTACATTCCCTCTATAAGTGACACCTTATGAGAAGTGTCCTTTTCTGTGTGACTTATTTCACTTAGAATCGTCTTACCTAAATCCACTCATCATGCTGCTACTAGCCTTATGACATTGATTTCATGGCTGAGTGATATTCCATTGTACATAAGGACCACAACTTTTTTATCCATTTTTCGCTTTCCTGGGATATTTAAGGTGGAAGGAAGTGCAGGTCCTTGTCAACAGAGCAGCCCTAAACTTTGGGGTGCTTGTGTCTTGCTGATTTTCAATTTTCCCGCTTTATCCCCCCATGCGTGGAAGTGCCCTATGCTCTCTAAGCTGTGTTTTTTAGGTGTTTCAGGACACACCGTACACTTCTCCAGAGTGGCTGTTGGCAATTTACATCCCGCCCATCAGTGTAGCAAGGCTCCCATTTCTCCATGGCCTGTCCTGCATTTCTGGTTTTGACACTTTTTTCAGCATGGCCCTTTTGACCGATGGGAAGCGAGACTTCTTTGTCGCGCTGATTTGCCTTTCCAGGTTGCTTGGTTGGCCAAAAAGGGCGTATGCGTTTTTTCCTGAATATATTCAGGAAAAAACGCATACGCCCGTTTTGGCCAAGGGCATCATTGTCAACGTTTTGCCGCTTTTCATGTGCTTTAAAGGCGATTCGAATCTACCTCCTGAAATCTGTTTCCTGCAATTCTGCCTTGATTTCAAATCCTCTTCTTTGCCTTCCCTCAATATATTTGTGGACGAGAGTTATCATTTATAACTCTGCAGGTTTGTGAATTGCAGTGCCCTGAAGCTCCATTTTACAAGTCGCTTTTTTGGGAGCCGGCCGCAAAAGCGCAGGATGGCTTCAGGCCCTGTTCTGGTTCCGGGGGGCAGGCTGAGCCTGTGGTTAATTCTTCTTCCTGATGGGAAAATAGAGTGTGACCTGTGCCTGTCCCAACACCAAGAGCTAGTCTCTCATTGGTTCCCCGTCTTCCCGTTCATCCTCAGGACAAATTGCAACCTGTACGGAACAGGAGGTTAAAGGTGCTGATGCTCCAAGTAGGGAGATTGCTAGTAAAGTGGCTGGAATGGCGAACCCGAGCACAAGGAGATGAGAAATGAGGTGCGTTTTAGAAACCTTTCCCCATCACACGGTGTACCATCTTCTGGGTTTCTCATGCATGTTTTCGATGTAGGAAGATGCCCTTGAACCTGGAGATTTGGGACCCATGCGATGGGTAGCACGCAGTATTACTTTAAAGGGTCTGCGTTTGCTCACCCAACCTCACCGAACCTCTCAGCCCCAAGAGTGTCCACCCTTATGTCTCATCCAGCTGTGGGTCTAGATATGGTCAATCCAGGTTGCATCACAGCCCCTGAACGAATTGTGTAAGAATTTCTCTCTCTTTCCCTGTCTTTGTTTCATGGGTTTTTAAAAGTAATTTCTTTTTATAATGGGGTTTAGCTGCTTTTCACGGCTGTGTTTAGGCCGCTTTACACCCACTTGACACACTAACAGAGAGATATCAATACATAGGTTTTAAGATTATTACTGGTCAGATATATTCTTGTGCGGTGAATCGGGCGTGTTGAGTCCAGTTCTCTGAGCAAGGAGTAGGTCTTGTCTATTCCATATTGGGTTTATGGAACGGTATCTGAGCTAATTTGAAACTCTTGTTTTATGTATCACCCCACCTCACCTTTCCCGTTAAGCAGCCATAGTGTGTTTTCTGCATGTGTGACTCTGTTCTGTTTTGTAATTCAGTTCAAGTGTAACGGTTTTTACATTCCCTCTATAAGTGACACCTTATGAGAAGTGTCCTTTTCTGTGTGACTTATTTCACTTAGAATCGTCTTACCTAAATCCACTCATCATGCTGCTACTAGCCTTATGACATTGATTTCATGGCTGAGTGATATTCCATTGTACATAAGGACCACAACTTTTTTATCCATTTTTCGCTTTCCTGGGATATTTAAGGTGGAAGGAAGTGGAGGTCCTTGTCAACAGAGCAGCCCTAAACTTTGGGGTGCTTGTGTCTTGCTGATTTTCAATTTTCCCGCTTTATTCCCCCATGCGTGGAAGTGCCCTATGCTCTCTAAGCTGTGTTTTTTAGATGTTTCAGGACACACCGTACACTTCTCCAGAGTGGCTGTTGGCAATTTACATCCCGCCCATCAGTGTAGCAAGGCTCCCATTTCTCCATGGCCTGTCCTGCATTTCTGGTTTTGACACTTTTTTCAGCATGGCCCTTTTGACCGATGGGAAGCGAGACTTCTTTGTCGCGCCGATTTGCCTTTCCAGGTTGCTTGGTTGGCCAAAAAGGGCGTATGCGTTTTTTCCTGAATATATTCAGGAAAAAACGCATACGCCCTTTTTGGCCAAGGGCATCATTGTCAACGTTTTGCCGCTTTTCATGTGCTTTAAAGGCGATTCGAATCTACCTCCTGAAATCTGTTTCCTGCAATTCTGCCTTGATTTCAAATCCTCTTCTTTGCCTTCCCTCAATATATTTGTGGACGAGAGTTATCATTTATAACTCTGCAGGTTTGTGAATTGCAGTGCCCTGAAGCTCCATTTTACAAGTCGCTTTTTTGGGAGCCGGCCGCAAAAGCGCAGGATGGCTTCAGGCCCTGTTCTGGTTCCGGGGGGCAGGCTGAGCCTGTGGTTAATTCTTCTTCCTGATGGGAAAATAGAGTGACCTGTGCCTGTCCCAACACCAAGAGCTAGTCTCTCATTGGTTCCCCGTCTTCCCGTTCATCCTCAGGACAAATTGCAACCTGTACGGAACAGGAGGTTAAAGGTGCTGATGCTCCAAGTAGGGAGATTGCTAGTAAAGTGGCTGGAATGGCGAACCCGAGCACAAGGAGATGAGAAATGAGGTGCGTTTTAGAAACCTTTCCCCATCACACGGTGTACCATCTTCTGGGTTTCTCATGCATGTTTTCGATGTAGGAAGATGCCCTTGAACCTGGAGATTTGGGACCCATGCGATGGGTCGCACGCAGTATTACTTTAAAGGGTCTGCGTTTGCTCACCCAACCTCACCAAACCTCTCAGCCCCAAGAGTGTCCACCCTTATGTCTCATCCAGCTGTGGGTCTAGATATGGTCAATCCAGGTTGCATCACAGCCCCTGAACGAATTGTGTAAGAATTTCTCTCTCTTTCCCTGTCTTTGTTTCATGGGTTTTTAAAAGTAATTTATTTTTATAATGGGGTTTAGCTGCTTTTCACGGCTGTGTTTAGGCCGCTTTACACCCACTTGACACACAGAGAGATATCAATACATAGATTTAAGATTATTACTAGTCAGATATATTCTTGTGCGGTGAATCGGGCGTGTTGAGTCCAGTTCTCTGAGCAAGGAGTAGGTCTTGTCTATTCCATATTGGGTTTATGGAACGGTATCTGAGCTAATTTGAAACTCTTGTTTTATGTATCACCCCACCTCACCTTTCCCGTTAAGCAGCCATAGTGTGTTTTCTGCATGTGTGACTCTGTTCTGTTTTGTAATTCAGTTCAAGTGTAACGGTTTTTACATTCCCTCTATAAGTGACACCTTATGAGAAGTGTCCTTTTCTGTGTGACTTATTTCACTTAGAATCGTCTTACCTAAATCCACTCATCATGCTGCTACTAGCCTTATGACATTGATTTCATGGCTGAGTGATATTCCATTGTACATAAGGACCACAACTTTTTTATCCAGTTTTCGCTTTCCTGGGATATTTAAGGTGGAAGGAAGTGGAGGTCCTTGTCAACAGAGCAGCCCTAAACTTTGGGGTGCTTGTGTCTTGCTGATTTTCAATTTTCCCGCTTTATCCCCCCATGCGTGGAAGTGCCCTATGCTCTCTAAGCTGTGTTTTTTAGATGTTTCAGGACACACCGTACACTTCTCCAGAGTGGCTGTTGGCAATTTACATCCCGCCCATCAGTGTAGCAAGGCTCCCATTTCTCCATGGCCTGTCCTGCATTTCTGGTTTTGACACTTTTTTCAGCATGGCCCTTTTGACCGATGGGAAGCGAGACTTCTTTGTCGCGCTGATTTGCCTTTCCAGGTTGCTTGGTAGGCGAAAAAGGGCGTATGCGTTTTTTCCTGAATATATTCAGGAAAAAACGCATACGCCCTTTTTGGCCAAGGGCATCATTGTCAACGTTTTGCCGCTTTTCATGTGCTTTAAAGGCGATTCGAATCTACCTCCTGAAATCTGTTTCCTGCAATTCTGCCTTGATTTCAAATCCTCTTCTTTGCCTTCCCTCAATATATTTGTGGACGAGAGTTATCATTTATAACTCTGCAGGTTTGTGAATTGCAGTGCCCTGAAGCTCCATTTTACAAGTCGCTTTTTTGGGAGCCGGCCGCAAAAGCGCAGGATGGCTTCAGGCCCTGTTCTGGTTCCGGGGGGCAGGCTGAGCCTGTGGTTAATTCTTCTTCCTGATGGGAAAATAGAGTGACCTGTGCCTGTCCCAACACCAAGAGCTAGTCTCTCATTGGTTCCCCGTCTTCCCGTTCATCCTCAGGACAAATTGCAACGTGTACGGAACAGGAGGTTAAAGGTGCTGATGCTCCAAGTAGGGAGATTGCTAGTAAAGTGGCTGGAATGGCGAACCCGAGCACAAGGAGATGAGAAATGAGGTGCGTTTTAGAAACCTTTCCCCATCACACGGTGTACCATCTTCTGGGTTTCTCATGCATGTTTTCGATGTAGGAAGATGCCCTTGAACCTGGAGATTTGGGACCCATGCGATGGGTCGCACGCAGTATTACTTTAAAGGGTCTGCGTTTGCTCACCCAACCTCACCAAACCTCTCAGCCCCAAGAGTGTCCACCCTTATGTCTCATCCAGCTGTGGGTCTAGATATGGTCAATCCAGGTTGCATCACAGCCCCTGAACGAATTGTGTAAGAATTTCTCTCTCTTTCCCTGTCTTTGTTTCATGGGTTTTTAAAAGTAATTTCTTTTTATAATGGGGTTTAGCTGCTTTTCACGGCTGTGTTTAGGCCGCTTTACACCCACTTGACACACTAACAGAGAGATATCAATACATAGGTTTTAAGATTATTACTGGTCAGATATATTCTTGTGCGGTGAATCGGGCGTGTTGAGTCCAGTTCTCTGAGCAAGGAGTAGGTCTTGTCTATTCCATATTGGGTTTATGGAACGGTATCTGAGCTAATTTGAAACTCTTGTTTTATGTATCACCCCACCTCACCTTTCCCGTTAAGCAGCCATAGTGTGTTTTCTGCATGTGTGACTCTGTTCTGTTTTGTAATTCAGTTCAAGTGTAACGGTTTTTACATTCCCTCTATAAGTGACACCTTATGAGAAGTGTCCTTTTCTGTGTGACTTATTTCACTTAGAATCGTCTTACCTAAATCCACTCATCATGCTGCTACTAGCCTTATGACATTGATTTCATGGCTGAGTGATATTCCATTGTACATAAGGACCACAACTTTTTTATCCATTTTTCGCTTTCCTGGGATATTTAAGGTGGAAGGAAGTGGAGGTCCTAGTCAACAGAGCAGCCCTAAACTTTGGGGTGCTTGTGTCTTGCTGATTTTCAATTTTCCCGCTTTATCCCCCCATGCGTGGAAGTGCCCTATGCTCTCTAAGCTGTGTTTTTTAGATGTTTCAGGACACACCGTACACTTCTCCAGAGTGGCTGTTGGCAATTTACATCCCGCCCATCAGTGTAGCAAGGCTCCCATTTCTCCATGGCCTGTCCTGCATTTCTGGTTTTGACACTTTTTTCAGCATGGCCCTTTTGACCGATGGGAAGCGAGACTTCTTTGTCGCGCTGATTTGCCTTTCCAGGTTGCTTGGTTGGCCAAAAAGGGCGTATGCGTTTTTTCCTGAATATATTCAGGAAAAAACGCATACGCCCTTTTTGGCCAAGGGCATCATTGTCAACGTTTTGCCGCTTTTCATGTGCTTTAAAGGCGATTCGAATCTACCTCCTGAAATCTGTTTCCTGCAATTCTGCCTTGATTTCAAATCCTCTTCTTTGCCTTCCCTCAATATATTTGTGGACGAGAGTTATCATTTATAACTCTGCAGGTTTGTGAATTGCAGTGCCCTGAAGCTCCATTTTACAAGTCGCTTTTTTGGGAGCCGGCCGCAAAAGCGCAGGATGGCTTCAGGCCCTGTTCTGGTTCCGGGGGGCAGGCTGAGCCTGTGGTTAATTCTTCTTCCTGATGGGAAAATAGAGTGACCTGTGCCTGTCCCAACACCAAGAGCTAGTCTCTCATTGGTTCCCCGTCTTCCCGTTCATCCTCAGGACAAATTGCAACGTGTACGGAACAGGAGGTTAAAGGTGCTGATGCTCCAAGTAGGGAGATTGCTAGTAAAGTGGCTGGAATGGCGAACCCGAGCACAAGGAGATGAGAAATGAGGTGCGTTTTAGAAACCTTTCCCCATCACACGGTGTACCATCTTCTGGGTTTCTCATGCATGTTTTCGATGTAGGAAGATGCCCTTGAACCTGGAGATTTGGGACCCATGCGATGGGTCGCACGCAGTATTACTTTAAAGGGTCTGCGTTTGCTCACCCAACCTCACCGAACCTCTCAGCCCCAAGAGTGTCCACCCTTATGTCTCATCCAGCTGTGGGTCTAGATATGGTCAATCCAGGTTGCATCACAGCCCCTGAACGAATTGTGTAAGAATTTCTCTCTCTTTCCCTGTCTTTGTTTCATGGGTTTTTAAAAGTAATTTCTTTTTATAATGGGGTTTAGCTGCTTTTCACGGCTGTGTTTAGGCCGCTTTACACCCACTTGACACACTAACAGAGAGATATCAATACATAGGTTTTAAGATTATTACTGGTCAGATATATTCTTGTGCGGTGAATCGGGCGTGTTGAGTCCAGTTCTCTGAGCAAGGAGTAGGTCTTGTCTATTCCATATTGGGTTTATGGAACGGTATCTGAGCTAATTTGAAACTCTTGTTTTATGTATCACCCCACCTCACCTTTCCCGTTAAGCAGCCATAGTGTGTTTTCTGCATGTGTGACTCTGTTCTGTTTTGTAATTCAGTTCAAGTGTAACGGTTTTTACATTCCCTCTATAAGTGACACCTTATGAGAAGTGTCCTTTTCTGTGTGACTTATTTCACTTAGAATCGTCTTACCTAAATCCACTCATCATGCTGCTACTAGCCTTATGACATTGATTTCATGGCTGAGTGATATTCCATTGTACATAAGGACCACAACTTTTTTATCCATTTTTCGCTTTCCTGGGATATTTAAGGTGGAAGGAAGTGGAGGTCCTTGTCAACAGAGCAGCCCTAAACTTTGGGGTGCTTGTGTCTTGCTGATTTTCAATTTTCCCGCTTTATCCCCCCATGCGTGGAAGTGCCCTATGCTCTCTAAGCTGTGTTTTTTAGATGTTTCAGGACACACCGTACACTTCTCCAGAGTGGCTGTTGGCAATTTACATCCCGCCCATCAGTGTAGCAAGGCTCCCATTTCTCCATGGCCTGTCCTGCATTTCTGGTTTTGACACTTTTTTCAGCATGGCCCTTTTGACCGATGGGAAGCGAGACTTCTTTGTCGCGCTGATTTGCCTTTCCAGGTTGCTTGGTTGGCCAAAAAGGGCGTATGCGTTTTTTCCTGAATATATTCAGGAAAAAACGCATACGCCCGTTTTGGCCAAGGGCATCATTGTCAACGTTTTGCCGCTTTTCATGTGCTTTAAAGGCGATTCGAATCTACCTCCTGAAATCTGTTTCCTGCAATTCTGCCTTGATTTCAAATCCTCTTCTTTGCCTTCCCTCAATATATTTGTGGACGAGAGTTATCATTTATAACTCTGCAGGTTTGTGAATTGCAGTGCCCTGAAGCTCCATTTTACAAGTCGCTTTTTTGGGAGCCGGCCGCAAAAGCGCAGGATGGCTTCAGGCCCTGTTCTGGTTCCGGGGGGCAGGCTGAGCCTGTGGTTAATTCTTCTTCCTGATGGGAAAATAGAGTGTGACCTGTGCCTGTCCCAACACCAAGAGCTAGTCTCTCATTGGTTCCCCGTCTTCCCGTTCATCCTCAGGACAAATTGCAACCTGTACGGAACAGGAGGTTAAAGGTGCTGATGCTCCAAGTAGGGAGATTGCTAGTAAAGTGGCTGGAATGGCGAACCCGAGCACAAGGAGATGAGAAATGAGGTGCGTTTTAGAAACCTTTCCCCATCACACGGTGTACCATCTTCTGGGTTTCTCATGCATGTTTTCGATGTAGGAAGATGCCCTTGAACCTGGAGATTTGGGACCCATGCGATGGGTAGCACGCAGTATTACTTTAAAGGGTCTGCGTTTGCTCACCCAACCTCACCGAACCTCTCAGCCCCAAGAGTGTCCACCCTTATGTCTCATCCAGCTGTGGGTCTAGATATGGTCAATCCAGGTTGCATCACAGCCCCTGAACGAATTGTGTAAGAATTTCTCTCTCTTTCCCTGTCTTTGTTTCATGGGTTTTTAAAAGTAATTTCTTTTTATAATGGGGTTTAGCTGCTTTTCACGGCTGTGTTTAGGCCGCTTTACACCCACTTGACACACTAACAGAGAGATATCAATACATAGGTTTTAAGATTATTACTGGTCAGATATATTCTTGTGCGGTGAATCGGGCGTGTTGAGTCCAGTTCTCTGAGCAAGGAGTAGGTCTTGTCTATTCCATATTGGGTTTATGGAACGGTATCTGAGCTAATTTGAAACTCTTGTTTTATGTATCACCCCACCTCACCTTTCCCGTTAAGCAGCCATAGTGTGTTTTCTGCATGTGTGACTCTGTTCTGTTTTGTAATTCAGTTCAAGTGTAACGGTTTTTACATTCCCTCTATAAGTGACACCTTATGAGAAGTGTCCTTTTCTGTGTGACTTATTTCACTTAGAATCGTCTTACCTAAATCCACTCATCATGCTGCTACTAGCCTTATGACATTGATTTCATGGCTGAGTGATATTCCATTGTACATAAGGACCACAACTTTTTTATCCATTTTTCGCTTTCCTGGGATATTTAAGGTGGAAGGAAGTGGAGGTCCTTGTCAACAGAGCAGCCCTAAACTTTGGGGTGCTTGTGTCTTGCTGATTTTCAATTTTCCCGCTTTATCCCCCCATGCGTGGAAGTGCCCTATGCTCTCTAAGCTGTGTTTTTTAGATGTTTCAGGACACACCGTACACTTCTCCAGAGTGGCTGTTGGCAATTTACATCCCGCCCATCAGTGTAGCAAGGCTCCCATTTCTCCATGGCCTGTCCTGCATTTCTGGTTTTGACACTTTTTTCAGCATGGCCCTTTTGACCGATGGGAAGCGAGACTTCTTTGTCGCGCTGATTTGCCTTTCCAGGTTGCTTGGTTGGCCAAAAAGGGCGTATGCGTTTTTTCCTGAATATATTCAGGAAAAAACGCATACGCCCTTTTTGGCCAAGGGCATCATTGTCAACGTTTTGCCGCTTTTCATGTGCTTTAAAGGCGATTCGAATCTACCTCCTGAAATCTGTTTCCTGCAATTCTGCCTTGATTTCAAATCCTCTTCTTTGCCTTCCCTCAATATATTTGTGGACGAGAGTTATCATTTATAACTCTGCAGGTTTGTGAATTGCAGTGCCCTGAAGCTCCATTTTACAAGTCGCTTTTTTGGGAGCCGGCCGCAAAAGCGCAGGATGGCTTCAGGCCCTGTTCTGGTTCCGGGGGGCAGGCTGAGCCTGTGGTTAATTCTTCTTCCTGATGGGAAAATAGAGTGTGACCTGTGCCTGTCCCAACACCAAGAGCTAGTCTCTCATTGGTTCCCCGTCTTCCCGTTCATCCTCAGGACAAATTGCAACCTGTACGGAACAGGAGGTTAAAGGTGCTGATGCTCCAAGTAGGGAGATTGCTAGTAAAGTGGCTGGAATGGCGAACCCGAGCACAAGGAGATGAGAAATGAGGTGCGTTTTAGAAACCTTTCCCCATCACACGGTGTACCATCTTCTGGGTTTCTCATGCATGTTTTCGATGTAGGAAGATGCCCTTGAACCTGGAGATTTGGGACCCATGCGATGGGTAGCACGCAGTATTACTTTAAAGGGTCTGCGTTTGCTCACCCAACCTCACCGAACCTCTCAGCCCCAAGAGTGTCCACCCTTATGTCTCATCCAGCTGTGGGTCTAGATATGGTCAATCCAGGTTGCATCACAGCCCCTGAACGAATTGTGTAAGAATTTCTCTCTCTTTCCCTGTCTTTGTTTCATGGGTTTTTAAAAGTAATTTCTTTTTATAATGGGGTTTAGCTGCTTTTCACGGCTGTGTTTAGGCCGCTTTACACCCACTTGACACACTAACAGAGAGATATCAATACATAGGTTTTAAGATTATTACTAGTCAGATATATTCTTGTGCGGTGAATCGGGCGTGTTGAGTCCAGTTCTCTGAGCAAGGAGTAGGTCTTGTCTATTCCATATTGGGTTTATGGAACGGTATCTGGGCTAATTTGAAACTCTTGTTTTATGTATCACCCCACCTCACCTTTCCCGTTAAGCAGCCATAGTGTGTTTTCTGCATGTGTGACTCTGTTCTGTTTTGTAATTCAGTTCAAGTGTAACGGTTTTTACATTCCCTCTATAAGTGACACCTTATGAGAAGTGTCCTTTTCTGTGTGACTTATTTCACTTAGAATCGTCTTACCTAAATCCACTCATCATGCTGCTACTAGCCTTATGACATTGATTTCATGGCTGAGTGATATTCCATTGTACATAAGGACCACAACTTTTTTATCCATTTTTCGCTTTCCTGGGATATTTAAGGTGGAAGGAAGTGGAGGTCCTTGTCAACAGAGCAGCCCTAAACTTTGGGGTGCTTGTGTCTTGCTGATTTTCAATTTTCCCGCTTTATCCCCCCATGCGTGGAAGTGCCCTATGCTCTCTAAGCTGTGTTTTTTAGATGTTTCAGGACACACCGTACACTTCTCCAGAGTGGCTGTTGGCAATTTACATCCCGCCCATCAGTGTAGCAAGGCTCCCATTTCTCCATGGCCTGTCCTGCATTTCTGGTTTTGACACTTTTTTCAGCATGGCCCTTTTGACCGATGGGAAGCGAGACTTCTTTGTCGCGCTGATTTGCCTTTCCAGGTTGCTTGGTTGGCCAAAAAGGGCGTATGCGTTTTTTCCTGAATATATTCAGGAAAAAACGCATACGCCCTTTTTGGCCAAGGGCATCATTGTCAACGTTTTGCCGCTTTTCATGTGCTTTAAAGGCGATTCGAATCTACCTCCTGAAATCTGTTTCCTGCAATTCTGCCTTGATTTCAAATCCTCTTCTTTGCCTTCCCTCAATATATTTGTGGACGAGAGTTATCATTTATAACTCTGCAGGTTTGTGAATTGCAGTGCCCTGAAGCTCCATTTTACAAGTCGCTTTTTTGGGAGCCGGCCGCAAAAGCGCAGGATGGCTTCAGGCCCTGTTCTGGTTCCGGGGGGCAGGCTGAGCCTGTGGTTAATTCTTCTTCCTGATGGGAAAATAGAGTGTGACCTGTGCCTGTCCCAACACCAAGAGCTAGTCTCTCATTGGTTCCCCGTCTTCCCGTTCATCCTCAGGACAAATTGCAACCTGTACGGAACAGGAGGTTAAAGGTGCTGATGCTCCAAGTAGGGAGATTGCTAGTAAAGTGGCTGGAATGGCGAACCCGAGCACAAGGAGATGAGAAATGAGGTGCGTTTTAGAAACCTTTCCCCATCACACGGTGTACCATCTTCTGGGTTTCTCATGCATGTTTTCGATGTAGGAAGATGCCCTTGAACCTGGAGATTTGGGACCCATGCGATGGGTCGCACGCAGTATTACTTTAAAGGGTCTGCGTTTGCTCACCCAACCTCACCAAACCTCTCAGCCCCAAGAGTGTCCACCCTTATGTCTCATCCAGCTGTGGGTCTAGATATGGTCAATCCAGGTTGCATCACAGCCCCTGAACGAATTGTGTAAGAATTTCTCTCTCTTTCCCTGTCTTTGTTTCATGGGTTTTTAAAAGTAATTTCTTTTTATAATGGGGTTTAGCTGCTTTTCACGGCTGTGTTTAGGCCGCTTTACACCCACTTGACACACTAACAGAGAGATATCAATACATAGGTTTTAAGATTATTACTGGTCAGATATATTCTTGTGCGGTGAATCGGGCGTGTTGAGTCCAGTTCTCTGAGCAAGGAGTAGGTCTTGTCTATTCCATATTGGGTTTATGGAACGGTATCTGAGCTAATTTGAAACTCTTGTTTTATGTATCACCCCACCTCACCTTTCCCGTTAAGCAGCCATAGTGTGTTTTCTGCATGTGTGACTCTGTTCTGTTTTGTAATTCAGTTCAAGTGTAACGGTTTTTACATTTGCTCTATAAGTGACACCTTATGAGAAGTGTCCTTTTCTGTGTGACTTATTTCACTTAGAATCGTCTTACCTAAATCCACTCATCATGCTGCTACTAGCCTTATGACATTGATTTCATGGCTGAGTGATATTCCATTGTACATAAGGACCACAACTTTTTTATCCATTTTTCGCTTTCCTGGGATATTTAAGGTGGAAGGAAGTGGAGGTCCTTGTCAACAGAGCAGCCCTAAACTTTGGGGTGCTTGTGTCTTGCTGATTTTCAATTTTCCCGCTTTATCCCCCCATGCGTGGAAGTGCCCTATGCTCTCTAAGCTGTGTTTTTTAGATGTTTCAGGACACACCGTACACTTCTCCAGAGTGGCTGTTGGCAATTTACATCCCGCCCATCAGTGTAGCAAGGCTCCCATTTCTCCATGGCCTGTCCTGCATTTCTGGTTTTGACACTTTTTTCAGCATGGCCCTTTTGACCGATGGGAAGCGAGACTTCTTTGTCGCGCTGATTTGCCTTTCCAGGTTGCTTGGTTGGCCAAAAAGGGCGTATGCGTTTTTTCCTGAATATATTCAGGAAAAAACGCATACGCCCTTTTTGGCCAAGGGCATCATTGTCAACGTTTTGCCGCTTTTCATGTGCTTTAAAGGCGATTCGAATCTACCTCCTGAAATCTGTTTCCTGCAATTCTGCCTTGATTTCAAATCCTCTTCTTTGCCTTCCCTCAATATATTTGTGGACGAGAGTTATCATTTATAACTCTGCAGGTTTGTGAATTGCAGTGCCCTGAAGCTCCATTTTACAAGTCGCTTTTTTGGGAGCCGGCCGCAAAACCGCAGGATGGCTTCAGGCCCTGTTCTGGTTCCGGGGGGCAGGCTGAGCCTGTGGTTAATTCTTCTTCCTGATGGGAAAATAGAGTGACCTGTGCCTGTCCCAACACCAAGAGCTAGTCTCTCATTGGTTCCCCGTCTTCCCGTTCATCCTCAGGACAAATTGCAACCTGTACGGAACAGGAGGTTAAAGGTGCTGATGCTCCAAGTAGGGAGATTGCTAGTAAAGTGGCTGGAATGGCGAACCCGAGCACAAGGAGATGAGAAATGAGGTGCGTTTTAGCAACCTTTCCCCATCACACGTTGTACCATCTTCTGGGTTTCTCATGCATGTTTTCGATGTAGGAAGATGCCCTTGAACCTGGAGATTTGGGACCCATGCGATGGGTCGCACGCAGTATTACTTTAAAGGGTCTGCGTTTGCTCACCCAACCTCACCAAACCTCTCAGCCCCAAGAGTGTCCACCCTTATGTCTCATCCAGCTGTGGGTCTAGATATGGTCAATCCAGGTTGCATCAGAGCCCCTGAACGAATTGTGTAAGAATTTCTCTCTCTTTCCCTGTCTTTGTTTCATGGGTTTTTAAAAGTAATTTCTTTTTATAATGGGGTTTAGCTGCTTTTCACGGCTGTGTTTAGGCCGCTTTACACCCACTTGACACACTAACAGAGAGATATCAATACATAGGTTTTAAGATTATTACTGGTCAGATATATTCTTGTGCGGTGAATCGGGCGTGTTGAGTCCAGTTCTCTGAGCAAGGAGTAGGTCTTGTCTATTCCATATTGGGTTTATGGAACGGTATCTGAGCTAATTTGAAACTCTTGTTTTATGTATCACCCCACCTCACCTTTCCCGTTAAGCAGCCATAGTGTGTTTTCTGCATGTGTGACTCTGTTCTGTTTTGTAATTCAGTTCAAGTGTAACGGTTTTTACATTCCCTCTATAAGTGACACCTTATGAGAAGTGTCCTTTTCTGTGTGACTTATTTCACTTAGAATCGTCTTACCTAAATCCACTCATCATGCTGCTACTAGCCTTATGACATTGATTTCATGGCTGAGTGATATTCCATTGTACATAAGGACCACAACTTTTTTATCCATTTTTCGCTTTCCTGGGATATTTAAGGTGGAAGGAAGTGGAGGTCCTTGTCAACAGAGCAGCCCTAAACTTTGGGGTGCTTGTGTCTTGCTGATTTTCAATTTTCCCGCTTTATCCCCCCATGCGTGGAAGTGCCCTATGCTCTCTAAGCTGTGTTTTTTAGATGTTTCAGGACACACCGTACACTTCTCCAGAGTGGCTGTTGGCAATTTACATCCCGCCCATCAGTGTAGCAAGGCTCCCATTTCTCCATGGCCTGTCCTGCATTTCTGGTTTTGACACTTTTTTCAGCATGGCCCTTTTGACCGATGGGAAGCGAGACTTCTTTGTCGCGCTGATTTGCCTTTCCAGGTTGCTTGGTTGGCCAAAAAGGGCGTATGCGTTTTTTCCTGAATATATTCAGGAAAAAACGCATACGCCCTTTTTGGCCAAGGGCATCATTGTCAACGTTTTGCCGCTTTTCATGTGCTTTAAAGGCGATTCGAATCTACCTCCTGAAATCTGTTTCCTGCAATTCTGCCTTGATTTCAAATCCTCTTCTTTGCCTTCCCTCAATATATTTGTGGACGAGAGTTATCATTTATAACTCTGCAGGTTTGTGAATTGCAGTGCCCTGAAGCTCCATTTTACAAGTCGCTTTTTTGGGAGCCGGCCGCAAAAGCGCAGGATGGCTTCAGGCCCTGTTCTGGTTCCGGGGGGCAGGCTGAGCCTGTGGTTAATTCTTCTTCCTGATGGGAAAATAGAGTGACCTGTGCCTGTCCCAACACCAAGAGCTAGTCTCTCATTGGTTCCCCGTCTTCCCGTTCATCCTCAGGACAAATTGCAACCTGTACGGAACAGGAGGTTAAAGGTGCTGATGCTCCAAGTAGGGAGATTGCTAGTAAAGTGGCTGGAATGGCGAACCCGAGCACAAGGAGATGAGAAATGAGGTGCGTTTTAGAAACCTTTCCCCATCACACGGTGTACCATCTTCTGGGTTTCTCATGCATGTTTTCGATGTAGGAAGATGCCCTTGAACCTGGAGATTTGGGACCCATGCGATGGGTCGCACGCAGTATTACTTTAAAGGGTCTGCGTTTGCTCACCCAACCTCACCAAACCTCTCAGCCCCAAGAGTGTCCACCCTTATGTCTCATCCAGCTGTGGGTCTAGATATGGTCAATCCAGGTTGCATCACAGCCCCTGAACGAATTGTGTAAGAATTTCTCTCTCTTTCCCTGTCTTTGTTTCATGGGTTTTTAAAAGTAATTTCTTTTTATAATGGGGTTTAGCTGCTTTTCACGGCTGTGTTTAGGCCGCTTTACACCCACTTGACACACTAACAGAGAGATATCAATACATAGGTTTTAAGATTATTACTGGTCAGATATATTCTTGTGCGGTGAATCGGGCGTGTTGAGTCCAGTTCTCTGAGCAAGGAGTAGGTCTTGTCTATTCCATATTGGGTTTATGGAACGGTATCTGAGCTAATTTGAAACTCTTGTTTTATGTATCACCCCACCTCACCTTTCCCGTTAAGCAGCCATAGTGTGTTTTCTGCATGTGTGACTCTGTTCTGTTTTGTAATTCAGTTCAAGTGTAACGGTTTTTACATTCCCTCTATAAGTGACACCTTATGAGAAGTGTCCTTTTCTGTGTGACTTATTTCACTTAGAATCGTCTTACCTAAATCCACTCATCATGCTGCTACTAGCCTTATGACATTGATTTCATGGCTGAGTGATATTCCATTGTACATAAGGACCACAACTTTTTTATCCATTTTTCGCTTTCCTGGGATATTTAAGGTGGAAGGAAGTGGAGGTCCTTGTCAACAGAGCAGCCCTAAACTTTGGGGTGCTTGTGTCTTGCTGATTTTCAATTTTCCCGCTTTATCCCCCCATGCGTGGAAGTGCCCTATGCTCTCTAAGCTGTGTTTTTTAGATGTTTCAGGACACACCGTACACTTCTCCAGAGTGGCTGTTGGCAATTTACATCCCGCCCATCAGTGTAGCAAGGCTCCCATTTCTCCATGGCCTGTCCTGCATTTCTGGTTTTGACACTTTTTTCAGCATGGCCCTTTTGACCGATGGGAAGCGAGACTTCTTTGTCGCGCTGATTTGCCTTTCCAGGTTGCTTGGTTGGCCAAAAAGGGCGTATGCGTTTTTTCCTGAATATATTCAGGAAAAAACGCATACGCCCTTTTTGGCCAAGGGCATCATTGTCAACGTTTTGCCGCTTTTCATGTGCTTTAAAGGCGATTCGAATCTACCTCCTGAAATCTGTTTCCTGCAATTCTGCCTTGATTTCAAATCCTCTTCTTTGCCTTCCCTCAATATATTTGTGGACGAGAGTTATCATTTATAACTCTGCAGGTTTGTGAATTGCAGTGCCCTGAAGCTCCATTTTACAAGTCGCTTTTTTGGGAGCCGGCCGCAAAAGCGCAGGATGGCTTCAGGCCCTGTTCTGGTTCCGGGGGGCAGGCTGAGCCTGTGGTTAATTCTTCTTCCTGATGGGAAAATAGAGTGACCTGTGCCTGTCCCAACACCAAGAGCTAGTCTCTCATTGGTTCCCCGTCTTCCCGTTCATCCTCAGGACAAATTGCAACCTGTACGGAACAGGAGGTTAAAGGTGCTGATGCTCCAAGTAGGGAGATTGCTAGTAAAGTGGCTGGAATGGCGAACCCGAGCACAAGGAGATGAGAAATGAGGTGCGTTTTAGAAACCTTTCCCCATCACACGTTGTACCATCTTCTGGGTTTCTCATGCATGTTTTCGATGTAGGAAGATGCCCTTGAATCTGGAGATTTGGGACCCATGCGATGGGTCGCACGCAGTATTACTTTAAAGGGTCTGCGTTTGCTCACCCAACCTCACCAAACCTCTCAGCCCCAAGAGTGTCCACCCTTATGTCTCATCCAGCTGTGGGTCTAGATATGGCCAATCCAGGTTGCATCACAGCCCCTGAACGAATTGTGTAAGAATTTCTCTCTCTTTCCCTGTCTTTGTTTCATGGGTTTTTAAAAGTAATTTCTTTTTATAATGGGGTTTAGCTGCTTTTCACGGCTGTGTTTAGGCCGCTTTACACCCACTTGACACACTAACAGAGAGCTATCAATACATAGGTTTTAAGATTATTACTGGTCAGATATATTCTTGTGCGGTGAATCGGGCGTGTTGAGTCCAGTTCTCTGAGCAAGGAGTAGGTCTTGTCTATTCCATATTGGGTTTATGGAACGGTATCTGAGCTAATTTGAAACTCTTGTTTTATGTATCACCCCACCTCACCTTTCCCGTTAAGCAGCCATAGTGTGTTTTCTGCATGTGTGACTCTGTTCTGTTTTGTAATTCAGTTCAAGTGTAACGGTTTTTACATTCCCTCTATAAGTGACACCTTATGAGAAGTGTCCTTTTCTGTGTGACTTATTTCACTTAGAATCGTCTTACCTAAATCCACTCATCATGCTGCTACTAGCCTTATGACATTGATTTCATGGCTGAGTGATATTCCATTGTACATAAGGACCACAACTTTTTTATCCATTTTTCGCTTTCCTGGGATATTTAAGGTGGAAGGAAGTGGAGGTCCTTGTCAACAGAGCAGCCCTAAACTTTGGGGTGCTTGTGTCTTGCTGATTTTCAATTTTCCCGCTTTATCCCCCCATGCGTGGAAGTGCCCTATGCTCTCTAAGCTGTGTTTTTTAGATGTTTCAGGACACACCGTACACTTCTCCAGAGTGGCTGTTGGCAATTTACATCCCGCCCATCAGTGTAGCAAGGCTCCCATTTCTCCATGGCCTGTCCTGCATTTCTGGTTTTGACACTTTTTTCAGCATGGCCCTTTTGACCGATGGGAAGCGAGACTTCTTTGTCGCGCTGATTTGCCTTTCCAGGTTGCTTGGTTGGCCAAAAAGGGCGTATGCGTTTTTTCCTGAATATATTCAGGAAAAAACGCATACGCCCTTTTTGGCCAAGGGCATCATTGTCAACGTTTTGCCGCTTTTCATGTGCTTTAAAGGCGATTCGAATCTACCTCCTGAAATCTGTTTCCTGCAATTCTGCCTTGATTTCAAATCCTCTTCTTTGCCTTCCCTCAATATATTTGTGGACGAGAGTTATCATTTATAACTCTGCAGGTTTGTGAATTGCAGTGCCCTGAAGCTCCATTTTACAAGTCGCTTTTTTGGGAGCCGGCCGCAAAAGCGCAGGATGGCTTCAGGCCCTGTTCTGGTTCCGGGGGGCAGGCTGAGCCTGTGGTTAATTCTTCTTCCTGATGGGAAAATAGAGTGACCTGTGCCTGTCCCAACACCAAGAGCTAGTCTCTCATTGGTTCCCCGTCTTCCCGTTCATCCTCAGGACAAATTGCAACCTGTACGGAACAGGAGGTTAAAGGTGCTGATGCTCCAAGTAGGGAGATTGCTAGTAAAGTGGCTGGAATGGCGAACCCGAGCACAAGGAGATGAGAAATGAGGTGCGTTTTAGAAACCTTTCCCCATCACACGGTGTACCATCTTCTGGGTTTCTCATGCATGTTTTCGATGTAGGAAGATGCCCTTGAACCTGGAGATTTGGGACCCATGCGATGGGTCGCACGCAGTATTACTTTAAAGGGTCTGCGTTTGCTCACCCAACCTCACCAAACCTCTCACCCCCAAGAGTGTCCACCCTTATGTCTCATCCAGCTGTGGGTCTAGATATGGTCAATCCAGGTTGCATCACAGCCCCTGAACGAATTGTGTAAGAATTTCTCTCTCTTTCCCTGTCTTTGTTTCATGGGTTTTTAAAAGTAATTTCTTTTTATAATGGGGTTTAGCTGCTTTTCACGGCTGTGTTTAGGCCGCTTTACACCCACTTGACACACTAACAGAGAGATATCAATACATAGGTTTTAAGATTATTACTGGTCAGATATATTCTTGTGCGGTGAATCGGGCGTGTTGAGTCCAGTTCTCTGAGCAAGGAGTAGGTCTTGTCTATTCCATATTGGGTTTATGGAACGGTATCTGAGCTAATTTGAAACTCTTGTTTTATGTATCACCCCACCTCACCTTTCCCGTTAAGCAGCCATAGTGTGTTTTCTGCATGTGTGACTCTGTTCTGTTTTGTAATTCAGTTCAAGTGTAACGGTTTTTACATTCCCTCTATAAGTGACACCTTATGAGAAGTGTCCTTTTCTGTGTGACTTATTTCACTTAGAATCGTCTTACCTAAATCCACTCATCATGCTGCTACTAGCCTTATGACATTGATTTCATGGCTGAGTGATATTCCATTGTACATAAGGACCACAACTTTTTTATCCATTTTTCGCTTTCCTGGGATATTTAAGGTGGAAGGAAGTGGAGGTCCTTGTCAACAGAGCAGCCCTAAACTTTGGGGTGCTTGTGTCTTGCTGATTTTCAATTTTCCCGCTTTATCCCCCCATGCGTGGAAGTGCCCTATGCTCTCTAAGCTGTGTTTTTTAGATGTTTCAGGACACACCGTACACTTCTCCAGAGTGGCTGTTGGCAATTTACATCCCGCCCATCAGTGTAGCAAGGCTCCCATTTCTCCATGGCCTGTCCTGCATTTCTGGTTTTGACACTTTTTTCAGCATGGCCCTTTTGACCGATGGGAAGCGAGACTTCTTTGTCGCGCTGATTTGCCTTTCCAGGTTGCTTGGTTGGCGAAAAAGGGCGTATGCGTTTTTTCCTGAATATATTCAGGAAAAAACGCATACGCCCTTTTTGGCCAAGGGCATCATTGTCAACGTTTTGCCGCTTTTCATGTGCTTTAAAGGCGATTCGAATCTACCTCCTGAAATCTGTTTCCTGCAATTCTGCCTTGATTTCAAATCCTCTTCTTTGCCTTCCCTCAATATATTTGTGGACGAGAGTTATCATTTATAACTCTGCAGGTTTGTGAATTGCAGTGCCCTGAAGACCCATTTTACAAGTCGCTTTTTTGGGAGCCGGCCGCAAAAGCGCAGGATGGCTTCAGGCCCTGTTCTGGTTCCGGGGGGCAGGCTGAGCCTGTGGTTAATTCTTCTTCCTGATGGGAAAATAGAGTGACCTGTGCCTGTCCCAACACCAAGAGCTAGTCTCTCATTGGTTCCCCGTCTTCCCGTTCATCCTCAGGACAAATTGCAACCTGTACGGAACAGGAGGTTAAAGGTGCTGATGCTCCAAGTAGGGAGATTGCTAGTAAAGTGGCTGGAATGGCGAACCCGAGCACAAGGAGATGAGAAATGAGGTGCGTTTTAGAAACCTTTCCCCATCACACGGTGTACCATCTTCTGGGTTTCTCATGCATGTTTTCGATGTAGGAAGATGCCCTTGAACCTGGAGATTTGGGACCCATGCGATGGGTCGCACGCAGTATTACTTTAAAGGGTCTGCGTTTGCTCACCCAACCTCACCAAACCTCTCAGCCCCAAGAGTGTCCACCCTTATGTCTCATCCAGCTGTGGGTCTAGATATGGTCAATCCAGGTTGCATCACAGCCCCTGAACGAATTGTGTAAGAATTTCTCTCTCTTTCCCTGTCTTTGTTTCATGGGTTTTTAAAAGTAATTTCTTTTTATAATGGGGTTTAGCTGCTTTTCACGGCTGTGTTTAGGCCGCTTTACACCCACTTGACACACTAACAGAGAGATATCAATACATAGGTTTTAAGATTATTACTGGTCAGATATATTCTTGTGCGGTGAATCGGGCGTGTTGAGTCCAGTTCTCTGAGCAAGGAGTAGGTCTTGTCTATTCCATATTGGGTTTATGGAACGGTATCTGAGCTAATTTGAAACTCTTGTTTTATGTATCACCCCACCTCACCTTTCCCGTTAAGCAGCCATAGTGTGTTTTCTGCATGTGTGACTCTGTTCTGTTTTGTAATTCAGTTCAAGTGTAACGGTTTTTACATTCCCTCTATAAGTGACACCTTATGAGAAGTGTCCTTTTCTGTGTGACTTATTTCACTTAGAATCGTCTTACCTAAATCCACTCATCATGCTGCTACTAGCCTTATGACATTGATTTCATGGCTGAGTGATATTCCATTGTACATAAGGACCACAACTTTTTTATCCATTTTTCGCTTTCCTGGGATATTTAAGGTGGAAGGAAGTGGAGGTCCTTGTCAACAGAGCAGCCCTAAACTTTGGGGTGCTTGTGTCTTGCTGATTTTCAATTTTCCCGCTTTATCCCCCCATGCGTGGAAGTGCCCTATGCTCTCTAAGCTGTGTTTTTTAGATGTTTCAGGACACACCGTACACTTCTCCAGAGTGGCTGTTGGCAATTTACATCCCGCCCATCAGTGTAGCAAGGCTCCCATTTCTCCATGGCCTGTCCTGCATTTCTGGTTTTGACACTTTTTTCAGCATGGCCCTTTTGACCGATGGGAAGCGAGACTTCTTTGTCGCGCTGATTTGCCTTTCCAGGTTGCTTGGTTGGCCAAAAAGGGCGTATGCGTTTTTTCCTGAATATATTCAGGAAAAAACGCATACGCCCTTTTTGGCCAAGGGCATCATTGTCAACGTTTTGCCGCTTTTCATGTGCTTTAAAGGCGATTCGAATCTACCTCCTGAAATCTGTTTCCTGCAATTCTGCCTTGATTTCAAATCCTCTTCTTTGCCTTCCCTCAATATATTTGTGGACGAGAGTTATCATTTATAACTCTGCAGGTTTGTGAATTGCAGTGCCCTGAAGCTCCATTTTACAAGTCGCTTTTTTGGGAGCCGGCCGCAAAAGCGCAGGATGGCTTCAGGCCCTGTTCTGGTTCCGGGGGGCAGGCTGAGCCTGTGGTTAATTCTTCTTCCTGATGGGAAAATAGAGTGACCTGTGCCTGTCCCAACACCAAGAGCTAGTCTCTCATTGGTTCCCCGTCTTCCCGTTCATCCTCAGGACAAATTGCAACCTGTACGGAACAGGAGGTTAAAGGTGCTGATGCTCCAAGTAGGGAGATTGCTAGTAAAGTGGCTGGAATGGCGAACCCGAGCACAAGGAGATGAGAAATGAGGTGCGTTTTAGAAACCTTTCCCCATCACACGGTGTACCATCTTCTGGGTTTCTCATGCATGTTTTCGATGTAGGAAGATGCCCTTGAACCTGGAGATTTGGGACCCATGCGATGGGTCGCACGCAGTATTACTTTAAAGGGTCTGCGTTTGCTCACCCAACCTCACCAAACCTCTCAGCCCCAAGAGTGTCCACCCTTATGTCTCATCCAGCTGTGGGTCTAGATATGGTCAATCCAGGTTGCATCACAGCCCCTGAACGAATTGTGTAAGAATTTCTCTCTCTTTCCCTGTCTTTGTTTCATGGGTTTTTAAAAGTAATTTCTTTTTATAATGGGGTTTAGCTGCTTTTCACGGCTGTGTTTAGGCCGCTTTACACCCACTTGACACACTAACAGAGAGATATCAATACATAGGTTTTAAGATTATTACTGGTCAGATATATTCTTGTGCGGTGAATCGGGCGTGTTGAGTCCAGTTCTCTGAGCAAGGAGTAGGTCTTGTCTATTCCATATTGGGTTTATGGAACGGTATCTGAGCTAATTTGAAACTCTTGTTTTATGTATCACCCCACCTCACCTTTCCCGTTAAGCAGCCATAGTGTGTTTTCTGCATGTGTGACTCTGTTCTGTTTTGTAATTCAGTTCAAGTGTAACGGTTTTTACATTCCCTCTATAAGTGACACCTTATGAGAAGTGTCCTTTTCTGTGTGACTTATTTCACTTAGAATCGTCTTACCTAAATCCACTCATCATGCTGCTACTAGCCTTATGACATTGATTTCATGGCTGAGTGATATTCCATTGTACATAAGGACCACAACTTTTTTATCCATTTTTCGCTTTCCTGGGATATTTAAGGTGGAAGGAAGTGGAGGTCCTTGTCAACAGAGCAGCCCTAAACTTTGGGGTGCTTGTGTCTTGCTGATTTTCAATTTTCCCGCTTTATCCCCCCATGCGTGGAAGTGCCCTATGCTCTCTAAGCTGTGTTTTTTAGATGTTTCAGGACACACCGTACACTTCTCCAGAGTGGCTGTTGGCAATTTACATCCCGCCCATCAGTGTAGCAAGGCTCCCATTTCTCCATGGCCTGTCCTGCATTTCTGGTTTTGACACTTTTTTCAGCATGGCCCTTTTGACCGATGGGAAGCGAGACTTCTTTGTCGCGCTGATTTGCCTTTCCAGGTTGCTTGGTTGGCCAAAAAGGGCGTATGCGTTTTTTCCTGAATATATTCAGGAAAAAACGCATACGCCCTTTTTGGCCAAGGGCATCATTGTCAACGTTTTGCCGCTTTTCATGTGCTTTAAAGGCGATTCGAATCTACCTCCTGAAATCTGTTTCCTGCAATTCTGCCTTGATTTCAAATCCTCTTCTTTGCCTTCCCTCAATATATTTGTGGACGAGAGTTATCATTTATAACTCTGCAGGTTTGTGAATTGCAGTGCCCTGAAGACCCATTTTACAAGTCGCTTTTTTGGGAGCCGGCCGCAAAAGCGCAGGATGGCTTCAGGCCCTGTTCTGGTTCCGGGGGGCAGGCTGAGCCTGTGGTTAATTCTTCTTCCTGATGGGAAAATAGAGTGACCTGTGCCTGTCCCAACACCAAGAGCTAGTCTCTCATTGGTTCCCCGTCTTCCCGTTCATCCTCAGGACAAATTGCAACCTGTACGGAACAGGAGGTTAAAGGTGCTGATGCTCCAAGTAGGGAGATTGCTAGTAAAGTGGCTGGAATGGCGAACCCGAGCACAAGGAGATGAGAAATGAGGTGCGTTTTAGAAACCTTTCCCCATCACACGGTGTACCATCTTCTGGGTTTCTCATGCATGTTTTCGATGTAGGAAGATGCCCTTGAACCTGGAGATTTGGGACCCATGCGATGGGTCGCACGCAGTATTACTTTAAAGGGTCTGCGTTTGCTCACCCAACCTCACCAAACCTCTCAGCCCCAAGAGTGTCCACCCTTATGTCTCATCCAGCTGTGGGTCTAGATATGGTCAATCCAGGTTGCATCACAGCCCCTGAACGAATTGTGTAAGAATTTCTCTCTCTTTCCCTGTCTTTGTTTCATGGGTTTTTAAAAGTAATTTCTTTTTATAATGGGGTTTAGCTGCTTTTCACGGCTGTGTTTAGGCCGCTTTACACCCACTTGACACACTAACAGAGAGATATCAATACATAGGTTTTAAGATTATTACTGGTCAGATATATTCTTGTGCGGTGAATCGGGCGTGTTGAGTCCAGTTCTCTGAGCAAGGAGTAGGTCTTGTCTATTCCATATTGGGTTTATGGAACGGTATCTGAGCTAATTTGAAACTCTTGTTTTATGTATCACCCCACCTCACCTTTCCCGTTAAGCAGCCATAGTGTGTTTTCTGCATGTGTGACTCTGTTCTGTTTTGTAATTCAGTTCAAGTGTAACGGTTTTTACATTCCCTCTATAAGTGACACCTTATGAGAAGTGTCCTTTTCTGTGTGACTTATTTCACTTAGAATCGTCTTACCTAAATCCACTCATCATGCTGCTACTAGCCTTATGACATTGATTTCATGGCTGAGTGATATTCCATTGTACATAAGGACCACAACTTTTTTATCCATTTTTCGCTTTCCTGGGATATTTAAGGTGGAAGGAAGTGGAGGTCCTTGTCAACAGAGCAGCCCTAAACTTTGGGGTGCTTGTGTCTTGCTGATTTTCAATTTTCCCGCTTTATCCCCCCATGCGTGGAAGTGCCCTATGCTCTCTAAGCTGTGTTTTTTAGATGTTTCAGGACACACCGTACACTTCTCCAGAGTGGCTGTTGGCAATTTACATCCCGCCCATCAGTGTAGCAAGGCTCCCATTTCTCCATGGCCTGTCCTGCATTTCTGGTTTTGACACTTTTTTCAGCATGGCCCTTTTGACCGATGGGAAGCGAGACTTCTTTGTCGCGCTGATTTGCCTTTCCAGGTTGCTTGGTTGGCGAAAAAGGGCGTATGCGTTTTTTCCTGAATATATTCAGGAAAAAACGCATACGCCCTTTTTGGCCAAGGGCATCATTGTCAACGTTTTGCCGCTTTTCATGTGCTTTAAAGGCGATTCGAATCTACCTCCTGAAATCTGTTTCCTGCAATTCTGCCTTGATTTCAAATCCTCTTCTTTGCCTTCCCTCAATATATTTGTGGACGAGAGTTATCATTTATAACTCTGCAGGTTTGTGAATTGCAGTGCCCTGAAGACCCATTTTACAAGTCGCTTTTTTGGGAGCCGGCCGCAAAAGCGCAGGATGGCTTCAGGCCCTGTTCTGGTTCCGGGGGGCAGGCTGAGCCTGTGGTTAATTCTTCTTCCTGATGGGAAAATAGAGTGACCTGTGCCTGTCCCAACACCAAGAGCTAGTCTCTCATTGGTTCCCCGTCTTCCCGTTCATCCTCAGGACAAATTGCAACCTGTACGGAACAGGAGGTTAAAGGTGCTGATGCTCCAAGTAGGGAGATTGCTAGTAAAGTGGCTGGAATGGCGAACCCGAGCACAAGGAGATGAGAAATGAGGTGCGTTTTAGAAACCTTTCCCCATCACACGGTGTACCATCTTCTGGGTTTCTCATGCATGTTTTCGATGTAGGAAGATGCCCTTGAACCTGGAGATTTGGGACCCATGCGATGGGTCGCACGCAGTATTACTTTAAAGGGTCTGCGTTTGCTCACCCAACCTCACCAAACCTCTCAGCCCCAAGAGTGTCCACCCTTATGTCTCATCCAGCTGTGGGTCTAGATATGGTCAATCCAGGTTGCATCACAGCCCCTGAACGAATTGTGTAAGAATTTCTCTCTCTTTCCCTGTCTTTGTTTCATGGGTTTTTAAAAGTAATTTCTTTTTATAATGGGGTTTAGCTGCTTTTCACGGCTGTGTTTAGGCCGCTTTACACCCACTTGACACACTAACAGAGAGATATCAATACATAGGTTTTAAGATTATTACTGGTCAGATATATTCTTGTGCGGTGAATCGGGCGTGTTGAGTCCAGTTCTCTGAGCAAGGAGTAGGTCTTGTCTATTCCATATTGGGTTTATGGAACGGTATCTGAGCTAATTTGAAACTCTTGTTTTATGTATCACCCCACCTCACCTTTCCCGTTAAGCAGCCATAGTGTGTTTTCTGCATGTGTGACTCTGTTCTGTTTTGTAATTCAGTTCAAGTGTAACGGTTTTTACATTCCCTCTATAAGTGACACCTTATGAGAAGTGTCCTTTTCTGTGTGACTTATTTCACTTAGAATCGTCTTACCTAAATCCACTCATCATGCTGCTACTAGCCTTATGACATTGATTTCATGGCTGAGTGATATTCCATTGTACATAAGGACCACAACTTTTTTATCCATTTTTCGCTTTCCTGGGATATTTAAGGTGGAAGGAAGTGGAGGTCCTTGTCAACAGAGCAGCCCTAAACTTTGGGGTGCTTGTGTCTTGCTGATTTTCAATTTTCCCGCTTTATCCCCCCATGCGTGGAAGTGCCCTATGCTCTCTAAGCTGTGTTTTTTAGATGTTTCAGGACACACCGTACACTTCTCCAGAGTGGCTGTTGGCAATTTACATCCCGCCCATCAGTGTAGCAAGGCTCCCATTTCTCCATGGCCTGTCCTGCATTTCTGGTTTTGACACTTTTTTCAGCATGGCCCTTTTGACCGATGGGAAGCGAGACTTCTTTGTCGCGCTGATTTGCCTTTCCAGGTTGCTTGGTTGGCGAAAAAGGGCGTATGCGTTTTTTCCTGAATATATTCAGGAAAAAACGCATACGCCCTTTTTGGCCAAGGGCATCATTGTCAACGTTTTGCCGCTTTTCATGTGCTTTAAAGGCGATTCGAATCTACCTCCTGAAATCTGTTTCCTGCAATTCTGCCTTGATTTCAAATCCTCTTCTTTGCCTTCCCTCAATATATTTGTGGACGAGAGTTATCATTTATAACTCTGCAGGTTTGTGAATTGCAGTGCCCTGAAGACCCATTTTACAAGTCGCTTTTTTGGGAGCCGGCCGCAAAAGCGCAGGATGGCTTCAGGCCCTGTTCTGGTTCCGGGGGGCAGGCTGAGCCTGTGGTTAATTCTTCTTCCTGATGGGAAAATAGAGTGACCTGTGCCTGTCCCAACACCAAGAGCTAGTCTCTCATTGGTTCCCCGTCTTCCCGTTCATCCTCAGGACAAATTGCAACCTGTACGGAACAGGAGGTTAAAGGTGCTGATGCTCCAAGTAGGGAGATTGCTAGTAAAGTGGCTGGAATGGCGAACCCGAGCACAAGGAGATGAGAAATGAGGTGCGTTTTAGAAACCTTTCCCCATCACACGGTGTACCATCTTCTGGGTTTCTCATGCATGTTTTCGATGTAGGAAGATGCCCTTGAACCTGGAGATTTGGGACCCATGCGATGGGTCGCACGCAGTATTACTTTAAAGGGTCTGCGTTTGCTCACCCAACCTCACCAAACCTCTCAGCCCCAAGAGTGTCCACCCTTATGTCTCATCCAGCTGTGGGTCTAGATATGGTCAATCCAGGTTGCATCACAGCCCCTGAACGAATTGTGTAAGAATTTCTCTCTCTTTCCCTGTCTTTGTTTCATGGGTTTTTAAAAGTAATTTCTTTTTATAATGGGGTTTAGCTGCTTTTCACGGCTGTGTTTAGGCCGCTTTACACCCACTTGACACACTAACAGAGAGATATCAATACATAGGTTTTAAGATTATTACTGGTCAGATATATTCTTGTGCGGTGAATCGGGCGTGTTGAGTCCAGTTCTCTGAGCAAGGAGTAGGTCTTGTCTATTCCATATTGGGTTTATGGAACGGTATCTGAGCTAATTTGAAACTCTTGTTTTATGTATCACCCCACCTCACCTTTCCCGTTAAGCAGCCATAGTGTGTTTTCTGCATGTGTGACTCTGTTCTGTTTTGTAATTCAGTTCAAGTGTAACGGTTTTTACATTCCCTCTATAAGTGACACCTTATGAGAAGTGTCCTTTTCTGTGTGACTTATTTCACTTAGAATCGTCTTACCTAAATCCACTCATCATGCTGCTACTAGCCTTATGACATTGATTTCATGGCTGAGTGATATTCCATTGTACATAAGGACCACAACTTTTTTATCCATTTTTCGCTTTCCTGGGATATTTAAGGTGGAAGGAAGTGGAGGTCCTTGTCAACAGAGCAGCCCTAAACTTTGGGGTGCTTGTGTCTTGCTGATTTTCAATTTTCCCGCTTTATCCCCCCATGCGTGGAAGTGCCCTATGCTCTCTAAGCTGTGTTTTTTAGATGTTTCAGGACACACCGTACACTTCTCCAGAGTGGCTGTTGGCAATTTACATCCCGCCCATCAGTGTAGCAAGGCTCCCATTTCTCCATGGCCTGTCCTGCATTTCTGGTTTTGACACTTTTTTCAGCATGGCCCTTTTGACCGATGGGAAGCGAGACTTCTTTGTCGCGCTGATTTGCCTTTCCAGGTTGCTTGGTTGGCGAAAAAGGGCGTATGCGTTTTTTCCTGAATATATTCAGGAAAAAACGCATACGCCCTTTTTGGCCAAGGGCATCATTGTCAACGTTTTGCCGCTTTTCATGTGCTTTAAAGGCGATTCGAATCTACCTCCTGAAATCTGTTTCCTGCAATTCTGCCTTGATTTCAAATCCTCTTCTTTGCCTTCCCTCAATATATTTGTGGACGAGAGTTATCATTTATAACTCTGCAGGTTTGTGAATTGCAGTGCCCTGAAGACCCATTTTACAAGTCGCTTTTTTGGGAGCCGGCCGCAAAAGCGCAGGATGGCTTCAGGCCCTGTTCTGGTTCCGGGGGGCAGGCTGAGCCTGTGGTTAATTCTTCTTCCTGATGGGAAAATAGAGTGACCTGTGCCTGTCCCAACACCAAGAGCTAGTCTCTCATTGGTTCCCCGTCTTCCCGTTCATCCTCAGGACAAATTGCAACCTGTACGGAACAGGAGGTTAAAGGTGCTGATGCTCCAAGTAGGGAGATTGCTAGTAAAGTGGCTGGAATGGCGAACCCGAGCACAAGGAGATGAGAAATGAGGTGCGTTTTAGAAACCTTTCCCCATCACACGGTGTACCATCTTCTGGGTTTCTCATGCATGTTTTCGATGTAGGAAGATGCCCTTGAACCTGGAGATTTGGGACCCATGCGATGGGTCGCACGCAGTATTACTTTAAAGGGTCTGCGTTTGCTCACCCAACCTCACCAAACCTCTCAGCCCCAAGAGTGTCCACCCTTATGTCTCATCCAGCTGTGGGTCTAGATATGGTCAATCCAGGTTGCATCACAGCCCCTGAACGAATTGTGTAAGAATTTCTCTCTCTTTCCCTGTCTTTGTTTCATGGGTTTTTAAAAGTAATTTCTTTTTATAATGGGGTTTAGCTGCTTTTCACGGCTGTGTTTAGGCCGCTTTACACCCACTTGACACACTAACAGAGAGATATCAATACATAGGTTTTAAGATTATTACTGGTCAGATATATTCTTGTGCGGTGAATCGGGCGTGTTGAGTCCAGTTCTCTGAGCAAGGAGTAGGTCTTGTCTATTCCATATTGGGTTTATGGAACGGTATCTGAGCTAATTTGAAACTCTTGTTTTATGTATCACCCCACCTCACCTTTCCCGTTAAGCAGCCATAGTGTGTTTTCTGCATGTGTGACTCTGTTCTGTTTTGTAATTCAGTTCAAGTGTAACGGTTTTTACATTCCCTCTATAAGTGACACCTTATGAGAAGTGTCCTTTTCTGTGTGACTTATTTCACTTAGAATCGTCTTACCTAAATCCACTCATCATGCTGCTACTAGCCTTATGACATTGATTTCATGGCTGAGTGATATTCCATTGTACATAAGGACCACAACTTTTTTATCCATTTTTCGCTTTCCTGGGATATTTAAGGTGGAAGGAAGTGGAGGTCCTTGTCAACAGAGCAGCCCTAAACTTTGGGGTGCTTGTGTCTTGCTGATTTTCAATTTTCCCGCTTTATCCCCCCATGCGTGGAAGTGCCCTATGCTCTCTAAGCTGTGTTTTTTAGATGTTTCAGGACACACCGTACACTTCTCCAGAGTGGCTGTTGGCAATTTACATCCCGCCCATCAGTGTAGCAAGGCTCCCATTTCTCCATGGCCTGTCCTGCATTTCTGGTTTTGACACTTTTTTCAGCATGGCCCTTTTGACCGATGGGAAGCGAGACTTCTTTGTCGCGCTGATTTGCCTTTCCAGGTTGCTTGGTTGGCCAAAAAGGGCGTATGCGTTTTTTCCTGAATATATTCAGGAAAAAACGCATACGCCCTTTTTGGCCAAGGGCATCATTGTCAACGTTTTGCCGCTTTTCATGTGCTTTAAAGGCGATTCGAATCTACCTCCTGAAATCTGTTTCCTGCAATTCTGCCTTGATTTCAAATCCTCTTCTTTGCCTTCCCTCAATATATTTGTGGACGAGAGTTATCATTTATAACTCTGCAGGTTTGTGAATTGCAGTGCCCTGAAGCTCCATTTTACAAGTCGCTTTTTTGGGAGCCGGCCGCAAAAGCGCAGGATGGCTTCAGGCCCTGTTCTGGTTCCGGGGGGCAGGCTGAGCCTGTGGTTAATTCTTCTTCCTGATGGGAAAATAGAGTGACCTGTGCCTGTCCCAACACCAAGAGCTAGTCTCTCATTGGTTCCCCGTCTTCCCGTTCATCCTCAGGACAAATTGCAACCTGTACGGAACAGGAGGTTAAAGGTGCTGATGCTCCAAGTAGGGAGATTGCTAGTAAAGTGGCTGGAATGGCGAACCCGAGCACAAGGAGATGAGAAATGAGGTGCGTTTTAGAAACCTTTCCCCATCACACGGTGTACCATCTTCTGGGTTTCTCATGCATGTTTTCGATGTAGGAAGATGCCCTTGAACCTGGAGATTTGGGACCCATGCGATGGGTCGCACGCAGTATTACTTTAAAGGGTCTGCGTTTGCTCACCCAACCTCACCAAACCTCTCAGCCCCAAGAGTGTCCACCCTTATGTCTCATCCAGCTGTGGGTCTAGATATGGTCAATCCAGGTTGCATCACAGCCCCTGAACGAATTGTGTAAGAATTTCTCTCTCTTTCCCTGTCTTTGTTTCATGGGTTTTTAAAAGTAATTTCTTTTTATAATGGGGTTTAGCTGCTTTTCACGGCTGTGTTTAGGCCGCTTTACACCCACTTGACACACTAACAGAGAGATATCAATACATAGGTTTTAAGATTATTACTGGTCAGATATATTCTTGTGCGGTGAATCGGGCGTGTTGAGTCCAGTTCTCTGAGCAAGGAGTAGGTCTTGTCTATTCCATATTGGGTTTATGGAACGGTATCTGAGCTAATTTGAAACTCTTGTTTTATGTATCACCCCACCTCACCTTTCCCGTTAAGCAGCCATAGTGTGTTTTCTGCATGTGTGACTCTGTTCTGTTTTGTAATTCAGTTCAAGTGTAACGGTTTTTACATTCCCTCTATAAGTGACACCTTATGAGAAGTGTCCTTTTCTGTGTGACTTATTTCACTTAGAATCGTCTTACCTAAATCCACTCATCATGCTGCTACTAGCCTTATGACATTGATTTCATGGCTGAGTGATATTCCATTGTACATAAGGACCACAACTTTTTTATCCATTTTTCGCTTTCCTGGGATATTTAAGGTGGAAGGAAGTGGAGGTCCTTGTCAACAGAGCAGCCCTAAACTTTGGGGTGCTTGTGTCTTGCTGATTTTCAATTTTCCCGCTTTATCCCCCCATGCGTGGAAGTGCCCTATGCTCTCTAAGCTGTGTTTTTTAGATGTTTCAGGACACACCGTACACTTCTCCAGAGTGGCTGTTGGCAATTTACATCCCGCCCATCAGTGTAGCAAGGCTCCCATTTCTCCATGGCCTGTCCTGCATTTCTGGTTTTGACACTTTTTTCAGCATGGCCCTTTTGACCGATGGGAAGCGAGACTTCTTTGTCGCGCTGATTTGCCTTTCCAGGTTGCTTGGTTGGCGAAAAAGGGCGTATGCGTTTTTTCCTGAATATATTCAGGAAAAAACGCATACGCCCTTTTTGGCCAAGGGCATCATTGTCAACGTTTTGCCGCTTTTCATGTGCTTTAAAGGCGATTCGAATCTACCTCCTGAAATCTGTTTCCTGCAATTCTGCCTTGATTTCAAATCCTCTTCTTTGCCTTCCCTCAATATATTTGTGGACGAGAGTTATCATTTATAACTCTGCAGGTTTGTGAATTGCAGTGCCCTGAAGACCCATTTTACAAGTCGCTTTTTTGGGAGCCGGCCGCAAAAGCGCAGGATGGCTTCAGGCCCTGTTCTGGTTCCGGGGGGCAGGCTGAGCCTGTGGTTAATTCTTCTTCCTGATGGGAAAATAGAGTGACCTGTGCCTGTCCCAACACCAAGAGCTAGTCTCTCATTGGTTCCCCGTCTTCCCGTTCATCCTCAGGACAAATTGCAACCTGTACGGAACAGGAGGTTAAAGGTGCTGATGCTCCAAGTAGGGAGATTGCTAGTAAAGTGGCTGGAATGGCGAACCCGAGCACAAGGAGATGAGAAATGAGGTGCGTTTTAGAAACCTTTCCCCATCACACGGTGTACCATCTTCTGGGTTTCTCATGCATGTTTTCGATGTAGGAAGATGCCCTTGAACCTGGAGATTTGGGACCCATGCGATGGGTCGCACGCAGTATTACTTTAAAGGGTCTGCGTTTGCTCACCCAACCTCACCAAACCTCTCAGCCCCAAGAGTGTCCACCCTTATGTCTCATCCAGCTGTGGGTCTAGATATGGTCAATCCAGGTTGCATCACAGCCCCTGAACGAATTGTGTAAGAATTTCTCTCTCTTTCCCTGTCTTTGTTTCATGGGTTTTTAAAAGTAATTTCTTTTTATAATGGGGTTTAGCTGCTTTTCACGGCTGTGTTTAGGCCGCTTTACACCCACTTGACACACTAACAGAGAGATATCAATACATAGGTTTTAAGATTATTACTGGTCAGATATATTCTTGTGCGGTGAATCGGGCGTGTTGAGTCCAGTTCTCTGAGCAAGGAGTAGGTCTTGTCTATTCCATATTGGGTTTATGGAACGGTATCTGAGCTAATTTGAAACTCTTGTTTTATGTATCACCCCACCTCACCTTTCCCGTTAAGCAGCCATAGTGTGTTTTCTGCATGTGTGACTCTGTTCTGTTTTGTAATTCAGTTCAAGTGTAACGGTTTTTACATTCCCTCTATAAGTGACACCTTATGAGAAGTGTCCTTTTCTCTGTGACTTATTTCACTTAGAATCGTCTTACCTAAATCCACTCATCATGCTGCTACTAGCCTTATGACATTGATTTCATGGCTGAGTGATATTCCATTGTACATAAGGACCACAACTTTTTTATCCATTTTTCGCTTTCCTGGGATATTTAAGGTGGAAGGAAGTGGAGGTCCTTGTCAACAGAGCAGCCCTAAACTTTGGGGTGCTTGTGTCTTGCTGATTTTCAATTTTCCCGCTTTATCCCCCCATGCGTGGAAGTGCCCTATGCTCTCTAAGCTGTGTTTTTTAGATGTTTCAGGACACACCGTACACTTCTCCAGAGTGGCTGTTGGCAATTTACATCCCGCCCATCAGTGTAGCAAGGCTCCCATTTCTCCATGGCCTGTCCTGCATTTCTGGTTTTGACACTTTTTTCAGCATGGCCCTTTTGACCGATGGGAAGCGAGACTTCTTTGTCGCGCTGATTTGCCTTTCCAGGTTGCTTGGTTGGCCAAAAAGGGCGTATGCGTTTTTTCCTGAATATATTCAGGAAAAAACGCATACGCCCTTTTTGGCCAAGGGCATCATTGTCAACGTTTTGCCGCTTTTCATGTGCTTTAAAGGCGATTCGAATCTACCTCCTGAAATCTGTTTCCTGCAATTCTGCCTTGATTTCAAATCCTCTTCTTTGCCTTCCCTCAATATATTTGTGGACGAGAGTTATCATTTATAACTCTGCAGGTTTGTGAATTGCAGTGCCCTGAAGCTCCATTTTACAAGTCGCTTTTTTGGGAGCCGGCCGCAAAAGCGCAGGATGGCTTCAGGCCCTGTTCTGGTTCCGGGGGGCAGGCTGAGCCTGTGGTTAATTCTTCTTCCTGATGGGAAAATAGAGTGACCTGTGCCTGTCCCAACACCAAGAGCTAGTCTCTCATTGGTTCCCCGTCTTGCCGTTCATCCTCAGGACAAATTGCAACCTGTACGGAACAGGAGGTTAAAGGTGCTGATGCTCCAAGTAGGGAGATTGCTAGTAAAGTGGCTGGAATGGCGAACCCGAGCACAAGGAGATGAGAAATGAGGTGCGTTTTAGAAACCTTTCCCCATCACACGGTGTACCATCTTCTGGGTTTCTCATGCATGTTTTCGATGTAGGAAGATGCCCTTGAACCTGGAGATTTGGGACCCATGCGATGGGTCGCACGCAGTATTACTTTAAAGGGTCTGCGTTTGCTCACCCAACCTCACCAAACCTCTCAGCCCCAAGAGTGTCCACCCTTATGTCTCATCCAGCTGTGGGTCTAGATATGGTCAATCCAGGTTGCATCACAGCCCCTGAACGAATTGTGTAAGAATTTCTCTCTCTTTCCCTGTCTTTGTTTCATGGGTTTTTAAAAGTAATTTCTTTTTATAATGGGGTTTAGCTGCTTTTCACGGCTGTGTTTAGGCCGCTTTACACCCACTTGACACACTAACAGAGAGATATCAATACATAGGTTTTAAGATTATTACTGGTCAGATATATTCTTGTGCGGTGAATCGGGCGTGTTGAGTCCAGTTCTCTGAGCAAGGAGTAGGTCTTGTCTATTCCATATTGGGTTTATGGAACGGTATCTGAGCTAATTTGAAACTCTTGTTTTATGTATCACCCCACCTCACCTTTCCCGTTAAGCAGCCATAGTGTGTTTTCTGCATGTGTGACTCTGTTCTGTTTTGTAATTCAGTTCAAGTGTAACGGTTTTTACATTCCCTCTATAAGTGACACCTTATGAGAAGTGTCCTTTTCTCTGTGACTTATTTCACTTAGAATCGTCTTACCTAAATCCACTCATCATGCTGCTACTAGCCTTATGACATTGATTTCATGGCTGAGTGATATTCCATTGTACATAAGGACCACAACTTTTTTATCCATTTTTCGCTTTCCTGGGATATTTAAGGTGGAAGGAAGTGGAGGTCCTTGTCAACAGAGCAGCCCTAAACTTTGGGGTGCTTGTGTCTTGCTGATTTTCAATTTTCCCGCTTTATCCCCCCATGCGTGGAAGTGCCCTATGCTCTCTAAGCTGTGTTTTTTAGATGTTTCAGGACACACCGTACACTTCTCCAGAGTGGCTGTTGGCAATTTACATCCCGCCCATCAGTGTAGCAAGGCTCCCATTTCTCCATGGCCTGTCCTGCATTTCTGGTTTTGACACTTTTTTCAGCATGGCCCTTTTGACCGATGGGAAGCGAGACTTCTTTGTCGCGCTGATTTGCCTTTCCAGGTTGCTTGGTTGGCCAAAAAGGGCGTATGCGTTTTTTCCTGAATATATTCAGGAAAAAACGCATACGCCCTTTTTGGCCAAGGGCATCATTTTCAACGTTTTGCCGCTTTTCATGTGCTTTAAAGGCGATTCGAATCTACCTCCTGAAATCTGTTTCCTGCAATTCTGCCTTGATTTCAAATCCTCTTCTTTGCCTTCCCTCAATATATTTGTGGACGAGAGTTATCATTTATAACTCTGCAGGTTTGTGAATTGCAGTGCCCTGAAGCTCCATTTTACAAGTCGCTTTTTTGGGAGCCGGCCGCAAAAGCGCAGGATGGCTTCAGGCCCTGTTCTGGTTCCGGGGGGCAGGCTGAGCCTGTGGTTAATTCTTCTTCCTGATGGGAAAATAGAGTGACCTGTGCCTGTCCCAACACCAAGAGCTAGTCTCTCATTGGTTCCCCGTCTTGCCGTTCATCCTCAGGACAAATTGCAACCTGTACGGAACAGGAGGTTAAAGGTGCTGATGCTCCAAGTAGGGAGATTGCTAGTAAAGTGGCTGGAATGGCGAACCCGAGCACAAGGAGATGAGAAATGAGGTGCGTTTTAGAAACCTTTCCCCATCACACGGTGTACCATCTTCTGGGTTTCTCATGCATGTTTTCGATGTAGGAAGATGCCCTTGAACCTGGAGATTTGGGACCCATGCGATGGGTCGCACGCAGTATTACTTTAAAGGGTCTGCGTTTGCTCACCCAACCTCACCAAACCTCTCAGCCCCAAGAGTGTCCACCCTTATGTCTCATCCAGCTGTGGGTCTAGATATGGTCAATCCAGGTTGCATCACAGCCCCTGAACGAATTGTGTAAGAATTTCTCTCTCTTTCCCTGTCTCTGTTTCATGGGTTTTTAAAAGTAATTTCTTTTTATAATGGGGTTTAGCTGCTTTTCACGGCTGTGTTTAGGCCGCTTTACACCCACTTGACACACTAACAGAGAGATATCAATACATAGGTTTTAAGATTATTACTGGTCAGATATATTCTTGTGCGGTGAATCGGGCGTGTTGAGTCCAGTTCTCTGAGCAAGGAGTAGGTCTTGTCTATTCCATATTGGGTTTATGGAACGGTATCTGAGCTAATTTGAAACTCTTGTTTTATGTATCACCCCACCTCACCTTTCCCGTTAAGCAGCCATAGTGTGTTTTCTGCATGTGTGACTCTGTTCTGTTTTGTAATTCAGTTCAAGTGTAACGGTTTTTACATTCCCTCTATAAGTGACACCTTATGAGAAGTGTCCTTTTCTGTGTGACTTATTTCACTTAGAATCGTCTTACCTAAATCCACTCATCATGCTGCTACTAGCCTTATGACATTGATTTCATGGCTGAGTGATATTCCATTGTACATAAGGACCACAACTTTTTTATCCATTTTTCGCTTTCCTGGGATATTTAAGGTGGAAGGAAGTGGAGGTCCTTGTCAACAGAGCAGCCCTAAACTTTGGGGTGCTTGTGTCTTGCTGATTTTCAATTTTCCCGCTTTATCCCCCCATGCGTGGAAGTGCCCTATGCTCTCTAAGCTGTGTTTTTTAGATGTTTCAGGACACACCGTACACTTCTCCAGAGTGGCTGTTGGCAATTTACATCCCGCCCATCAGTGTAGCAAGGCTCCCATTTCTCCATGGCCTGTCCTGCATTTCTGGTTTTGACACTTTTTTCAGCATGGCCCTTTTGACCGATGGGAAGCGAGACTTCTTTGTCGCGCTGATTTGCCTTTCCAGGTTGCTTGGTTGGCCAAAAAGGGCGTATGCGTTTTTTCCTGAATATATTCAGGAAAAAACGCATACGCCCTTTTTGGCCAAGGGCATCATTGTCAACGTTTTGCCGCTTTTCATGTGCTTTAAAGGCGATTCGAATCTACCTCCTGAAATCTGTTTCCTGCAATTCTGCCTTGATTTCAAATCCTCTTCTTTGCCTTCCCTCAATATATTTGTGGACGAGAGTTATCATTTATAACTCTGCAGGTTTGTGAATTGCAGTGCCCTGAAGCTCCATTTTACAAGTCGCTTTTTTGGGAGCCGGCCGCAAAAGCGCAGGATGGCTTCAGGCCCTGTTCTGGTTCCGGGGGGCAGGCTGAGCCTGTGGTTAATTCTTCTTCCTGATGGGAAAATAGAGTGACCTGTGCCTGTCCCAACACCAAGAGCTAGTCTCTCATTGGTTCCCCGTCTTCCCGTTCATCCTCAGGACAAATTGCAACCTGTACGGAACAGGAGGTTAAAGGTGCTGATGCTCCAAGTAGGGAGATTGCTAGTAAAGTGGCTGGAATGGCGAACCCGAGCACAAGGAGATGAGAAATGAGGTGCGTTTTAGAAACCTTTCCCCATCACACGGTGTACCATCTTCTGGGTTTCTCATGCATGTTTTCGATGTAGGAAGATGCCCTTGAACCTGGAGATTTGGGACCCATGCGATGGGTAGCACGCAGTATTACTTTAAAGGGTCTGCGTTTGCTCACCCAACCTCACCAAACCTCTCAGCCCCAAGAGTGTCCACCCTTATGTCTCATCCAGCTGTGGGTCTAGATATGGTCAATCCAGGTTGCATCACAGCCCCTGAACGAATTGTGTAAGAATTTCTCTCTCTTTCCCTGTCTTTGTTTCATGGGTTTTTAAAAGTAATTTCTTTTTATAATGGGGTTTAGCTGCTTTTCACGGCTGTGTTTACGCCGCTTTACACCCACTTGACACACTAACAGAGAGATATCAATACATAGGTTTTAAGATTATTACTGGTCAGATATATTCTTGTGCGGTGAATCGGGCGTGTTGAGTCCAGTTCTCTGAGCAAGGAGTAGGTCTTGTCTATTCCATATTGGGTTTATGGAACGGTATCTGAGCTAATTTGAAACTCTTGTTTTATGTATCACCCCACCTCACCTTTCCCGTTAAGCAGCCATAGTGTGTTTTCTGCATGTGTGACTCTGTTCTGTTTTGTAATTCAGTTCAAGTGTAACGGTTTTTACATTCCATCTATAAGTGACACCTTATGAGAAGTGTCCTTTTCTGTGTGACTTATTTCACTTAGAATCGTCTTACCTAAATCCACTCATCATGCTGCTACTAGCCTTATGACATTGATTTCATGGCTGAGTGATATTCCATTGTACATAAGGACCACAACTTTTTTATCCATTTTTCGCTTTCCTGGGATATTTAAGGTGGAAGGAAGTGGAGGTCCTTGTCAACAGAGCAGCCCTAAACTTTGGGGTGCTTGTGTCTTGCTGATTTTCAATTTTCCCGCTTTATCCCCCCATGCGTGGAAGTGCCCTATGCTCTCTAAGCTGTGTTTTTTAGATGTTTCAGGACACACCGTACACTTCTCCAGAGTGGCTGTTGGCAATTTACATCCCGCCCATCAGTGTAGCAAGGCTCCCATTTCTCCATGGCCTGTCCTGCATTTCTGGTTTTGACACTTTTTTCAGCATGGCCCTTTTGACCGATGGGAAGCGAGACTTCTTTGTCGCGCTGATTTGCCTTTCCAGGTTGCTTGGTTGGCCAAAAAGGGCGTATGCGTTTTTTCCTGAATATATTCAGGAAAAAACGCATACGCCCTTTTTGGCCAAGGGCATCATTGTCAACGTTTTGCCGCTTTTCATGTGCTTTAAAGGCGATTCGAATCTACCTCCTGAAATCTGTTTCCTGCAATTCTGCCTTGATTTCAAATCCTCTTCTTTGCCTTCCCTCAATATATTTGTGGACGAGAGTTATCATTTATAACTCTGCAGGTTTGTGAATTGCAGTGCCCTGAAGCTCCATTTTACAAGTCGCTTTTTTGGGAGCCGGCCGCAAAAGCGCAGGATGGCTTCAGGCCCTGTTCTGGTTCCGGGGGGCAGGCTGAGCCTGTGGTTAATTCTTCTTCCTGATGGGAAAATAGAGTGACCTGTGCCTGTCCCAACACCAAGAGCTAGTCTCTCATTTGTTCCCCGTCTTCCCGTTCATCCTCAGGACAAATTGCAACCTGTACGGAACAGGAGGTTAAAGGTGCTGATGCTCCAAGTAGGGAGATTGCTAGTAAAGTGGCTGGAATGGCGAACCCGAGCACAAGGAGATGAGAAATGAGGTGCGTTTTAGAAACCTTTCCCCATCACACGGTGTACCATCTTCTGGGTTTCTCATGCATGTTTTCGATGTAGGAAGATGCCCTTGAACCTGGAGATTTGGGACCCATGCGATGGGTCGCACGCAGTATTACTTTAAAGGGTCTGCGTTTGCTCACCCAACCTCACCAAACCTCTCAGCCCCAAGAGTGTCCACCCTTATGTCTCATCCAGCTGTGGGTCTAGATATGGTCAATCCAGGTTGCATCACAGCCCCTGAACGAATTGTGTAAGAATTTCTCTCTCTTTCCCTGTCTTTGTTTCATGGGTTTTTAAAAGTAATTTCTTTTTATAATGGGGTTTAGCTGCTTTTCACGGCTGTGTTTAGGCCGCTTTACACCCACTTGACACACTAACAGAGAGATATCAATACATAGGTTTTAAGATTATTACTGGTCAGATATATTCTTGTGCGGTGAATCGGGCGTGTTGAGTCCAGTTCTCTGAGCAAGGAGTAGGTCTTGTCTATTCCATATTGGGTTTATGGAACGGTATCTGAGCTAATTTGAAACTCTTGTTTTATGTATCACCCCACCTCACCTTTCCCGTTAAGCAGCCATAGTGTGTTTTCTGCATGTGTGACTCTGTTCTGTTTTGTAATTCAGTTCAAGTGTAACGGTTTTTACATTCCCTCTATAAGTGACACCTTATGAGAAGTGTCCTTTTCTGTGTGACTTATTTCACTTAGAATCGTCTTACCTAAATCCACTCATCATGCTGCTACTAGCCTTATGACATTGATTTCATGGCTGAGTGATATTCCATTGTACATAAGGACCACAACTTTTTTATCCATTTCTCGCTTTCTTGGGATATTTAAGGTGGAAGGAAGTGGAGGTCCTTGTCAACAGAGCAGCCCTAAACTTTGGGGTGCTTGTGTCTTGCTGATTTTCAATTTTCCCGCTTTATCCCCCCATGCGTGGAAGTGCCCTATGCTCTCTAAGCTGTGTTTTTTAGATGTTTCAGGACACACCGTACACTTCTCCAGAGTGGCTGTTGGCAATTTACATCCCGCCCATCAGTGTAGCAAGGCTCCCATTTCTCCATGGCCTGTCCTGCATTTCTGGTTTTGACACTTTTTTCAGCATGGCCCTTTTGACCGATGGGAAGCGAGACTTCTTTGTCGCGCTGATTTGCCTTTCCAGGTTGCTTGGTTGGCCAAAAAGGGCGTATGCGTTTTTTCCTGAATATATTCAGGAAAAAACGCATACGCCCTTTTTGGCCAAGGGCATCATTGTCAACGTTTTGCCGCTTTTCATGTGCTTTAAAGGCGATTCGAATCTACCTCCTGAAATCTGTTTCCTGCAATTCTGCCTTGATTTCAAATCCTCTTCTTTGCCTTCCCTCAATATATTTGTGGACGAGAGTTATCATTTATAACTCTGCAGGTTTGTGAATTGCAGTGCCCTGAAGCTCCATTTTACAAGTCGCTTTTTTGGGAGCCGGCCGCAAAAGCGCAGGATGGCTTCAGGCCCTGTTCTGGTTCCGGGGGGCAGGCTGAGCCTGTGGTTAATTCTTCTTCCTGATGGGAAAATAGAGTGACCTGTGCCTGTCCCAACACCAAGAGCTAGTCTCTCATTGGTTCCCCGTCTTCCCGTTCATCCTCAGGACAAATTGCAACCTGTACGGAACAGGAGGTTAAAGGTGCTGATGCTCCAAGTAGGGAGATTGCTAGTAAAGTGGCTGGAATGGCGAACCCGAGCACAAGGAGATGAGAAATGAGGTGCGTTTTAGAAACCTTTCCCCATCACACGGTGTACCATCTTCTGGGTTTCTCATGCATGTTTTCGATGTAGGAAGATGCCCTTGAACCTGGAGATTTGGGACCCATGCGATGGGTCGCACGCAGTATTACTTTAAAGGGTCTGCGTTTGCTCACCCAACCTCACCAAACCTCTCAGCCCCAAGAGTGTCCACCCTTATGTCTCATCCAGCTGTGGGTCTAGATATGGTCAATCCAGGTTGCATCACAGCCCCTGAACGAATTGTGTAAGAATTTCTCTCTCTTTCCCTGTCTTTGTTTCATGGGTTTTTAAAAGTAATTTCTTTTTATAATGGGGTTTAGCTGCTTTTCACGGCTGTGTTTAGGCCGCTTTACACCCACTTGACACACTAACAGAGAGATATCAATACATAGGTTTTAAGATTATTACTGGTCAGATATATTCTTGTGCGGTGAATCGGGCGTGTTGAGTCCAGTTCTCTGAGCAAGGAGTAGGTCTTGTCTATTCCATATTGGGTTTATGGAACGGTATCTGAGCTAATTTGAAACTCTTGTTTTATGTATCACCCCACCTCACCTTTCCCGTTAAGCAGCCATAGTGTGTTTTCTGCATGTGTGACTCTGTTCTGTTTTGTAATTCAGTTCAAGTGTAACGGTTTTTACATTCCATCTATAAGTGACACCTTATGAGAAGTGTCCTTTTCTGTGTGACTTATTTCACTTAGAATCGTCTTACCTAAATCCACTCATCATGCTGCTACTAGCCTTATGACATTGATTTCATGGCTGAGTGATATTCCATTGTACATAAGGACCACAACTTTTTTATCCATTTTTCGCTTTCCTGGGATATTTAAGGTGGAAGGAAGTGGAGGTCCTTGTCAACAGAGCAGCCCTAAACTTTGGGGTGCTTGTGTCTTGCTGATTTTCAATTTTCCCGCTTTATCCCCCCATGCGTGGAAGTGCCCTATGCTCTCTAAGCTGTGTTTTTTAGATGTTTCAGGACACACCGTACACTTCTCCAGAGTGGCTGTTGGCAATTTACATCCCGCCCATCAGTGTAGCAAGGCTCCCATTTCTCCATGGCCTGTCCTGCATTTCTGGTTTTGACACTTTTTTCAGCATGGCCCTTTTGACCGATGGGAAGCGAGACTTCTTTGTCGCGCTGATTTGCCTTTCCAGGTTGCTTGGTTGGCCAAAAAGGGCGTATGCGTTTTTTCCTGAATATATTCAGGAAAAAACGCATACGCCCTTTTTGGCCAAGGGCATCATTGTCAACGTTTTGCCGCTTTTCATGTGCTTTAAAGGCGATTCGAATCTACCTCCTGAAATCTGTTTCCTGCAATTCTGCCTTGATTTCAAATCCTCTTCTTTGCCTTCCCTCAATATATTTGTGGACGAGAGTTATCATTTATAACTCTGCAGGTTTGTGAATTGCAGTGCCCTGAAGCTCCATTTTACAAGTCGCTTTTTTGGGAGCCGGCCGCAAAAGCGCAGGATGGCTTCAGGCCCTGTTCTGGTTCCGGGGGGCAGGCTGAGCCTGTGGTTAATTCTTCTTCCTGATGGGAAAATAGAGTGACCTGTGCCTGTCCCAACACCAAGAGCTAGTCTCTCATTTGTTCCCCGTCTTCCCGTTCATCCTCAGGACAAATTGCAACCTGTACGGAACAGGAGGTTAAAGGTGCTGATGCTCCAAGTAGGGAGATTGCTAGTAAAGTGGCTGGAATGGCGAACCCGAGCACAAGGAGATGAGAAATGAGGTGCGTTTTAGAAACCTTTCCCCATCACACGGTGTACCATCTTCTGGGTTTCTCATGCATGTTTTCGATGTAGGAAGATGCCCTTGAACCTGGAGATTTGGGACCCATGCGATGGGTCGCACGCAGTATTACTTTAAAGGGTCTGCGTTTGCTCACCCAACCTCACCAAACCTCTCAGCCCCAAGAGTGTCCACCCTTATGTCTCATCCAGCTGTGGGTCTAGATATGGTCAATCCAGGTTGCATCACAGCCCCTGAACGAATTGTGTAAGAATTTCTCTCTCTTTCCCTGTCTTTGTTTCATGGGTTTTTAAAAGTAATTTCTTTTTATAATGGGGTTTAGCTGCTTTTCACGGCTGTGTTTAGGCCGCTTTACACCCACTTGACACACTAACAGAGAGATATCAATACATAGGTTTTAAGATTATTACTGGTCAGATATATTCTTGTGCGGTGAATCGGGCGTGTTGAGTCCAGTTCTCTGAGCAAGGAGTAGGTCTTGTCTATTCCATATTGGGTTTATGGAACGGTATCTGAGCTAATTTGAAACTCTTGTTTTATGTATCACCCCACCTCACCTTTCCCGTTAAGCAGCCATAGTGTGTTTTCTGCATGTGTGACTCTGTTCTGTTTTGTAATTCAGTTCAAGTGTAACGGTTTTTACATTCCCTCTATAAGTGACACCTTATGAGAAGTGTCCTTTTCTGTGTGACTTATTTCACTTAGAATCGTCTTACCTAAATCCACTCATCATGCTGCTACTAGCCTTATGACATTGATTTCATGGCTGAGTGATATTCCATTGTACATAAGGACCACAACTTTTTTATCCATTTCTCGCTTTCTTGGGATATTTAAGGTGGAAGGAAGTGGAGGTCCTTGTCAACAGAGCAGCCCTAAACTTTGGGGTGCTTGTGTCTTGCTGATTTTCAATTTTCCCGCTTTATCCCCCCATGCGTGGAAGTGCCCTATGCTCTCTAAGCTGTGTTTTTTAGATGTTTCAGGACACACCGTACACTTCTCCAGAGTGGCTGTTGGCAATTTACATCCCGCCCATCAGTGTAGCAAGGCTCCCATTTCTCCATGGCCTGTCCTGCATTTCTGGTTTTGACACTTTTTTCAGCATGGCCCTTTTGACCGATGGGAAGCGAGACTTCTTTGTCGCGCTGATTTGCCTTTCCAGGTTGCTTGGTTGGCCAAAAAGGGCGTATGCGTTTTTTCCTGAATATATTCAGGAAAAAACGCATACGCCCTTTTTGGCCAAGGGCATCATTGTCAACGTTTTGCCGCTTTTCATGTGCTTTAAAGGCGATTCGAATCTACCTCCTGAAATCTGTTTCCTGCAATTCTGCCTTGATTTCAAATCCTCTTCTTTGCCTTCCCTCAATATATTTGTGGACGAGAGTTATCATTTATAACTCTGCAGGTTTGTGAATTGCAGTGCCCTGAAGCTCCATTTTACAAGTCGCTTTTTTGGGAGCCGGCCGCAAAAGCGCAGGATGGCTTCAGGCCCTGTTCTGGTTCCGGGGGGCAGGCTGAGCCTGTGGTTAATTCTTCTTCCTGATGGGAAAATAGAGTGACCTGTGCCTGTCCCAACACCAAGAGCTAGTCTCTCATTGGTTCCCCGTCTTCCCGTTCATCCTCAGGACAAATTGCAACCTGTACGGAACAGGAGGTTAAAGGTGCTGATGCTCCAAGTAGGGAGATTGCTAGTAAAGTGGCTGGAATGGCGAACCCGAGCACAAGGAGATGAGAAATGAGGTGCGTTTTAGAAACCTTTCCCCATCACACGGTGTACCATCTTCTGGGTTTCTCATGCATGTTTTCGATGTAGGAAGATGCCCTTGAACCTGGAGATTTGGGACCCATGCGATGGGTCGCACGCAGTATTACTTTAAAGGGTCTGCGTTTGCTCACCCAACCTCACCAAACCTCTCAGCCCCAAGAGTGTCCACCCTTATGTCTCATCCAGCTGTGGGTCTAGATATGGTCAATCCAGGTTGCATCACAGCCCCTGAACGAATTGTGTAAGAATTTCTCTCTCTTTCCCTGTCTTTGTTTCATGGGTTTTTAAAAGTAATTTCTTTTTATAATGGGGTTTAGCTGCTTTTCACGGCTGTGTTTAGGCCGCTTTACACCCACTTGACACACTAACAGAGAGATATCAATACATAGGTTTTAAGATTATTACTGGTCAGATATATTCTTGTGCGGTGAATCGGGCGTGTTGAGTCCAGTTCTCTGAGCAAGGAGTAGGTCTTGTCTATTCCATATTGGGTTTATGGAACGGTATCTGAGCTAATTTGAAACTCTTGTTTTATGTATCACCCCACCTCACCTTTCCCGTTAAGCAGCCATAGTGTGTTTTCTGCATGTGTGACTCTGTTCTGTTTTGTAATTCAGTTCAAGTGTAACGGTTTTTACATTCCCTCTATAAGTGACACCTTATGAGAAGTGTCCTTTTCTGTGTGACTTATTTCACTTAGAATCGTCTTACCTAAATCCACTCATCATGCTGCTACTAGCCTTATGACATTGATTTCATGGCTGAGTGATATTCCATTGTACATAAGGACCACAACTTTTTTATCCATTTTTCGCTTTCCTGGGATATTTAAGGTGGAAGGAAGTGGAGGTCCTTGTCAACAGAGCAGCCCTAAACTTTGGGGTGCTTGTGTCTTGCTGATTTTCAATTTTCCCGCTTTATCCCCCCATGCGTGGAAGTGCCCTATGCACTCTAAGCTGTGTTTTTTAGATGTTTCAGGACACACCGTACACTTCTCCAGAGTGGCTGTTGGCAATTTACATCCCGCCCATCAGTGTAGCAAGGCTCCCATTTCTCCATGGCCTGTCCTGCATTTCTGGTTTTGACACTTTTTTCAGCATGGCCCTTTTGACCGATGGGAAGCGAGACTTCTTTGTAGCGCTGATTTGCCTTTCCAGGTTGCTTGGTTGGCCAAAAAGGGCGTATGCGTTTTTTCCTGAATATATTCAGGAAAAAACGCATACGCCCTTTTTGGCCAAGGGCATCATTGTCAACGTTTTGCCGCTTTTCATGTGCTTTAAAGGCGATTCGAATCTACCTCCTGAAATCTGTTTCCTGCAATTCTGCCTTGATTTCAAATCCTCTTCTTTGCCTTCCCTCAATATATTTGTGGACGAGAGTTATCATTTATAACTCTGCAGGTTTGTGAATTGCAGTGCCCTGAAGCTCCATTTTACAAGTCGCTTTTTTGGGAGCCGGCCGCAAAAGCGCAGGATGGCTTCAGGCCCTGTTCTGGTTCCGGGGGGCAGGCTGAGCCTGTGGTTAATTCTTCTTCCTGATGGGAAAATAGAGTGACCTGTGCCTGTCCCAACACCAAGAGCTAGTCTCTCATTGGTTCCCCGTCTTCCCGTTCATCCTCAGGACAAATTGCAACCTGTACGGAACAGGAGGTTAAAGGTGCTGATGCTCCAAGTAGGGAGATTGCTAGTAAAGTGGCTGGAATGGCGAACCCGAGCACAAGGAGATGAGAAATAGGTGCGTTTTAGAAACCTTTCCCCATCACACGGTGTACCATCTTCTGGGTTTCTCATGCATGTTTTCGATGTAGGAAGATGCCCTTGAACCTGGAGATTTGGGACCCATGCGATGGGTCGCACGCAGTATTACTTTAAAGGGTCTGCGTTTGCTCACCCAACCTCACCAAACCTCTCAGCCCCAAGAGTGTCCACCCTTATGTCTCATCCAGCTGTGGGTCTAGATATGGTCAATCCAGGTTGCATCACAGCCCCTGAACGAATTGTGTAAGAATTTCTCTCTCTTTCCCTGTCTTTGTTTCATGGGTTTTTAAAAGTAATTTCTTTTTATAATGGGGTTTAGCTGCTTTTCACGGCTGTGTTTAGGCCGCTTTACACCCACTTGACACACTAACAGAGAGATATCAATACATAGGTTTTAAGATTATTACTGGTCAGATATATTCTTGTGCGGTGAATCGGGCGTGTTGAGTCCAGTTCTCTGAGCAAGGAGTAGGTCTTGTCTATTCCATATTGGGTTTATGGAACGGTATCTGAGCTAATTTGAAACTCTTGTTTTATGTATCACCCCACCTCACCTTTCCCGTTAAGCAGCCATAGTGTGTTTTCTGCATGTGTGACTCTGTTCTGTTTTGTAATTCAGTTCAAGTGTAACGGTTTTTACATTCCCTCTATAAGTGACACCTTATGAGAAGTGTCCTTTTCTGTGTGACTTATTTCACTTAGAATCGTCTTACCTAAATCCACTCATCATGCTGCTACTAGCCTTATGACATTGATTTCATGGCTGAGTGATATTCCATTGTACATAAGGACCACAACTTTTTTATCCATTTTTCGCTTTCCTGGGATATTTAAGGTGGAAGGAAGTGGAGGTCCTTGTCAACAGAGCAGCCCTAAACTTTGGGGTGCTTGTGTCTTGCTGATTTTCAATTTTCCCGCTTTATACCCCATGCGTGGAAGTGCCCTATGCTCTCTAAGCTGTGTTTTTTAGATGTTTCAGGACACACCGTACACTTCTCCAGAGTGGCTGTTGGCAATTTACATCCCGCCCATCAGTGTAGCAAGGCTCCCATTTCTCCATGGCCTGTCCTGCATTTCTGGTTTTGACACTTTTTTCAGCATGGCCCTTTTGACCGATGGGAAGCGAGACTTCTTTGTCGCGCTGATTTGCCTTTCCAGGTTGCTTGGTTGGCCAAAAAGGGCGTATGCGTTTTTTCCTGAATATATTCAGGAAAAAACGCATACGCCCTTTTTGGCCAAGGGCATCATTGTCAACGTTTTGCCGCTTTTCATGTGCTTTAAAGGCGATTCGAATCTACCTCCTGAAATCTGTTTCCTGCAATTCTGCCTTGATTTCAAATCCTCTTTTTTGCCTTCCCTCAATATATTTGTAGACGAGAGTTATCATTTATAACTCTGCAGGTTTGTGAATTGCAGTGCCCTGAAGCTCCATTTTACAAGTCGCTTTTTTGGGAGCCGGCCGCAAAAGCGCAGGATGGCTTCAGGCCCTGTTCTGGTTCCGGGGGGCCGGCTGAGCCTGTGGTTAATTCTTCTTCCTGATGGGAAAATAGAGTGACCTGTGCCTGTCCCAACACCAAGAGCTAGTCTCTCATTGGTTCCCCGTCTTCCCGTTCATCCTCAGGTCAAATTGCAACCTGTACGGAACAGGAGGTTAAAAGTGCTGATGCTCCAAGTAGGGAGATTGCTAGTAAAGTGGCTGGAATGGAGAACCCGAGCACAAGGAGATGAGAAATGAGGTGCGTTTTAGAAACCTTTCCCCATCACACGGTGTACCATCTTCTGGGTTTCTCATGCATGTTTTCGATGTAGGAAGATGCCCTTGAACCTGGAGATTTGGGACCCATGCGATGGGTCGCACGCAGTATTACTTTAAAGGGTCTGCGTTTGCTCACCCAACCTCACCAAACCTCTCAGCCCCAAGAGTGTCCACCCTTATGTCTCATCCAGCTGTGGGTCTAGATATGGTCAATCCAGGTTGCATCACAGCCCCTGAACGAATTGTGTAAGAATTTCTCTCTCTTTCCCTGTCTTTGTTTCATGGGTTTTTAAAGGTAATTTCTTTTTTTAATGGGGTTTAGCTGCTTTTCACGGCTGTGTTTAGGCCGCTTTACACCCACTTGACACACTAACAGAGAGATATCAATACATAGGTTTTAAGATTATTACTGGTCAGATATATTCTTGTGCGGTGAATCGGGCGTGTTGAGTCCAGTTCTCTGAGCAAGGAGTAGGTCTTGTCTATTCCATATTGGGTTTATGGAACGGTATCTGAGCTAATTTGAAACTCTTGTTTTATGTATCACCCCACCTCACCTTTCCCGTTAAGCAGCCATAGTGTGTTTTCTGCATGTGTGACTCTGTTCTGTTTTGTAATTAAGTTCAAGTGTAACGGTTTTTACATTCCCTCTATAAGTGACACCTTATGAGAAGTGTCCTTTTCTGTGTGACTTATTTCACTTAGAATCGTCTTACCTAAATCCACTCATCATGCTGCTACTAGCCTTATGACATTGATTTCATGGCTGAGTGATATTCCATTGTACATAAGGACCACAACTTTTTTATCCATTTTTCGCTTTCCTGGGATATTTAAGGTGGAAGGAAGTGGAGGTCCTTCTCAACAGAGCAGCCCTAAACTTTGGGGTGCTTGTGTCTTGCTGATTTTCAATTTTCCCGCTTTATCCCCCCATGCGTGGAAGTGCCCTATGCTCTCTAAGCTGTGTTTTTTAGATGTTTCAGGACACACCGTACACTTCTCCAGAGTGGCTGTTGGCAATTTACATCCCGCCCATCAGTGTAGCAAGGCTCCCATTTCTCCATGGCCTGTCCTGCATTTCTGGTTTTGACACTTTTTTCAGCATGGCCCTTTTGACCGATGGGAAGCGAGACTTCTTTGTCGCGCTGATTTGCCTTTCCAGGTTGCTTGGTTGGCGAAAAAGGGCGTATGCGTTTTTTCCTGAATATATTCAGGAAAAAACGCATACGCCCTTTTTGGCCAAGGGCATCATTGTCAACGTTTTGCCGCTTTTCATGTGCTTTAAAGGCGATTCGAATCTACCTCCTGAAATCTGTTTCCTGCAATTCTGCCTTGATTTCAAATCCTCTTCTTTGCCTTCCCTCAATATATTTGTGGACGACAGTTATCATTTATAACTCTGCAGGTTTGTGAATTGCAGTGCCCTGAAGCTCCATTTTACAAGTCGCTTTTTTGGGAGCCGGCCGCAAAAGCGCAGGATGGCTTCAGGCCCTGTTCTGGTTCCGGGGGGCAGGCTGAGCCTGTGGTTAATTCTTCTTCCTGATGGGAAAATAGAGTGACCTGTGCTTGTCCCAACACCAAGAGCTAGTCTCCCATTGGTTCCCCGTCTTCCCGTTCATCCTCAGGACAAATTGCAACCTGTACGGAACAGGAGGTTAAAGGTGCTGATGCTCCAAGTAGGGAGATTGCTAGTAAAGTGGCTGGAATGGCGAACCCGAGCACAAGGAGATGAGAAATGAGGTGCGTTTTAGAAACCTTTCCCCATCACACGGTGTACCATCTTCTGGGTTTCTCATGCATGTTTTCGATGTAGGAAGATGCCCTTGAACCTGGAGATTTGGGACCCATGCGATGGGTCGCACGCAGTATTACTTTAAAGGGTCTGCGTTTGCTCACCCAACCTCACCAAACCTCTCAGCCCCAAGAGTGTCCACCCTTATGTCTCATCCAGCTGTGGGTCTAGATATGGTCAATCCAGGTTGCATCACAGCCCCTGAACGAATTGTGTAAGAATTTCTCTCTCTTTCCCTGTCTTTGTTTCATGGGTTTTTAAAAGTAATTTCTTTTTATAATGGGGTTTAGCTGCTTTTCACGGCTGTGTTTAGGCCGCTTTACACCCACTTGACACACTAACAGAGAGATATCAATACATAGGTTTTAAGATTATTACTGGTCAGATATATTCTTGTGCGGTGAATCGGGCGTGTTGAGTCCAGTTCTCTGAGCAAGGAGTAGGTCTTGTCTATTCCATATTGGGTTTATGGAACGGTATCTGAGCTAATTTGAAACTCTTGTTTTATGTATCACCCCACCTCACCTTTCCCGTTAAGCAGCCATAGTGTGTTTTCTGCATGTGTGACTCTGTTCTGTTTTGTAATTCAGTTCAAGTGTAACGGTTTTTACATTCCCTCTATAAGTGACACCTTATGAGAAGTGTCCTTTTCTGTGTGACTTATTTCACTTAGAATCGTCTTACCTAAATCCACTCATCATGCTGCTACTAGCCTTATGACATTGATTTCATGGCTGAGTGATATTCCATTGTACATAAGGACCACAACTTTTTTATCCATTTTTCGCTTTCCTGGGATATTTAAGGTGGAAGGAAGTGGAGGTCCTTGTCAACAGAGCAGCCCTAAACTTTGGGGTGCTTGTGTCTTGCTGATTTTCAATTTTCCCGCTTTATACCCCATGCGTGGAAGTGCCCTATGCTCTCTAAGCTGTGTTTTTTAGATGTTTCAGGACACACCGTACACTTCTCCAGAGTGGCTGTTGGCAATTTACATCCCGCCCATCAGTGTAGCAAGGCTCCCATTTCTCCATGGCCTGTCCTGCATTTCTGGTTTTGACACTTTTTTCAGCATGGCCCTTTTGACCGATGGGAAGCGAGACTTCTTTGTCGCGCTGATTTGCCTTTCCAGGTTGCTTGGTTGGCCAAAAAGGGCGTATGCGTTTTTTCCTGAATATATTCAGGAAAAAACGCATACGCCCTTTTTGGCCAAGGGCATCATTGTCAACGTTTTGCCGCTTTTCATGTGCTTTAAAGGCGATTCGAATCTACCTCCTGAAATCTGTTTCCTGCAATTCTGCCTTGATTTCAAATCCTCTTTTTTGCCTTCCCTCAATATATTTGTAGACGAGAGTTATCATTTATAACTCTGCAGGTTTGTGAATTGCAGTGCCCTGAAGCTCCATTTTACAAGTCGCTTTTTTGGGAGCCGGCCGCAAAAGCGCAGGATGGCTTCAGGCCCTGTTCTGGTTCCGGGGGGCCGGCTGAGCCTGTGGTTAATTCTTCTTCCTGATGGGAAAATAGAGTGACCTGTGCCTGTCCCAACACCAAGAGCTAGTCTCTCATTGGTTCCCCGTCTTCCCGTTCATCCTCAGGTCAAATTGCAACCTGTACGGAACAGGAGGTTAAAAGTGCTGATGCTCCAAGTAGGGAGATTGCTAGTAAAGTGGCTGGAATGGAGAACCCGAGCACAAGGAGATGAGAAATGAGGTGCGTTTTAGAAACCTTTCCCCATCACACGGTGTACCATCTTCTGGGTTTCTCATGCATGTTTTCGATGTAGGAAGATGCCCTTGAACCTGGAGATTTGGGACCCATGCGATGGGTCGCACGCAGTATTACTTTAAAGGGTCTGCGTTTGCTCACCCAACCTCACCAAACCTCTCAGCCCCAAGAGTGTCCACCCTTATGTCTCATCCAGCTGTGGGTCTAGATATGGTCAATCCAGGTTGCATCACAGCCCCTGAACGAATTGTGTAAGAATTTCTCTCTCTTTCCCTGTCTTTGTTTCATGGGTTTTTAAAGGTAATTTCTTTTTTTAATGGGGTTTAGCTGCTTTTCACGGCTGTGTTTAGGCCGCTTTACACCCACTTGACACACTAACAGAGAGATATCAATACATAGGTTTTAAGATTATTACTGGTCAGATATATTCTTGTGCGGTGAATCGGGCGTGTTGAGTCCAGTTCTCTGAGCAAGGAGTAGGTCTTGTCTATTCCATATTGGGTTTATGGAACGGTATCTGAGCTAATTTGAAACTCTTGTTTTATGTATCACCCCACCTCACCTTTCCCGTTAAGCAGCCATAGTGTGTTTTCTGCATGTGTGACTCTGTTCTGTTTTGTAATTAAGTTCAAGTGTAACGGTTTTTACATTCCCTCTATAAGTGACACCTTATGAGAAGTGTCCTTTTCTGTGTGACTTATTTCACTTAGAATCGTCTTACCTAAATCCACTCATCATGCTGCTACTAGCCTTATGACATTGATTTCATGGCTGAGTGATATTCCATTGTACATAAGGACCACAACTTTTTTATCCATTTTTCGCTTTCCTGGGATATTTAAGGTGGAAGGAAGTGGAGGTCCTTCTCAACAGAGCAGCCCTAAACTTTGGGGTGCTTGTGTCTTGCTGATTTTCAATTTTCCCGCTTTATCCCCCCATGCGTGGAAGTGCCCTATGCTCTCTAAGCTGTGTTTTTTAGATGTTTCAGGACACACCGTACACTTCTCCAGAGTGGCTGTTGGCAATTTACATCCCGCCCATCAGTGTAGCAAGGCTCCCATTTCTCCATGGCCTGTCCTGCATTTCTGGTTTTGACACTTTTTTCAGCATGGCCCTTTTGACCGATGGGAAGCGAGACTTCTTTGTCGCGCTGATTTGCCTTTCCAGGTTGCTTGGTTGGCGAAAAAGGGCGTATGCGTTTTTTCCTGAATATATTCAGGAAAAAACGCATACGCCCTTTTTGGCCAAGGGCATCATTGTCAACGTTTTGCCGCTTTTCATGTGCTTTAAAGGCGATTCGAATCTACCTCCTGAAATCTGTTTCCTGCAATTCTGCCTTGATTTCAAATCCTCTTCTTTGCCTTCCCTCAATATATTTGTGGACGACAGTTATCATTTATAACTCTGCAGGTTTGTGAATTGCAGTGCCCTGAAGCTCCATTTTACAAGTCGCTTTTTTGGGAGCCGGCCGCAAAAGCGCAGGATGGCTTCAGGCCCTGTTCTGGTTCCGGGGGGCAGGCTGAGCCTGTGGTTAATTCTTCTTCCTGATGGGAAAATAGAGTGACTTGTGCTTGTCCCAACACCAAGAGCTAGTCTCCCATTGGTTCCCCGTCTTCCCGTTCATCCTCAGGACAAATTGCAACCTGTACGGAACAGGAGGTTAAAGGTGCTGATGCTCCAAGTAGGGAGATTGCTAGTAAAGTGGCTGGAATGGCGAACCCGAGCACAAGGAGATGAGAAATGAGGTGCGTTTTAGAAACCTTTCCCCATCACACGGTGTACCATCTTCTGGGTTTCTCATGCATGTTTTCGATGTAGGAAGATGCCCTTGAACCTGGAGATTTGGGACCCATGCGATGGGTCGCACGCAGTATTACTTTAAAGGGTCTGCGTTTGCTCACCCAACCTCACCAAACCTCTCAGCCCCAAGAGTGTCCACCCTTATGTCTCATCCAGCTGTGGGTCTAGATATGGTCAATCCAGGTTGCATCACAGCCCCTGAACGAATTGTGTAAGAATTTCTCTCTCTTTCCCTGTCTTTGTTTCATGGGTTTTTAAAAGTAATTTCTTTTTATAATGGGGTTTAGCTGCTTTTCACGGCTGTGTTTAGGCCGCTTTACACCCACTTGACACACTAACAGAGAGATATCAATACATAGGTTTTAAGATTATTACTGGTCAGATATATTCTTGTGCGGTGAATCGGGCGTGTTGAGTCCAGTTCTCTGAGCAAGGAGTAGGTCTTTTCTATTCCATATTGGGTTTATGGAACGGTATCTGAGCTAATTTGAAACTCTTGTTTTATGTATCACCCCACCTCACCTTTCCCGTTAAGCAGCCATAGTGTGTTTTCTGCATGTGTGACTCTGTTCTGTTTTGTAATTCAGTTCAAGTGTAACGGTTTTTACATTCCCTCTATAAGTGACACCTTATGAGAAGTGTCCTTTTCTGTGTGACTTATTTCACTTAGAATCGTCTTACCTAAATCCACTCATCATGCTGCTACTAGCCTTATGACATTGATTTCATGGCTGAGTGATATTCCATTGTACATAAGGACCACAACTTTTTTATCCATTTTTCGCTTTCCTGGGATATTTAAGGTGGAAGGAAGTGGAGGTCCTTGTCAACAGAGCAGCCCTAAACTTTGGGGTGCTTGTGTCTTGCTGATTTTCAATTTTCCCGCTTTATCCCCCCATGCGTGGAAGTGCCCTATGCTCTCTAAGCTGTGTTTTTTAGATGTTTCAGGACACACCGTACACTTCTCCAGAGTGGCTGTTGGCAATTTACATCCCGCCCATCAGTGTAGCAAGGCTCCCATTTCTCCATGGCCTGTCCTGCATTTCTGGTTTTGACACTTTTTTCAGCATGGCCCTTTTGACCGATGGGAAGCGAGACTTCTTTGTCGCGCTGATTTGCCTTTCCAGGTTGCTTGGTTGGCCAAAAAGGGCGTATGCGTTTTTTCCTGAATATATTCAGGAAAAAACGCATACGCCCTTTTTGGCCAAGGGCATCATTGTCAACGTTTTGCCGCTTTTCATGTGCTTTAAAGGCGATTCGAATCTACCACCTGAAATCTGTTTCCTGCAATTCTGCCTTGATTTCAAATCCTCTTCTTTGCCTTCCCTCAATATATTTGTGGACGAGAGTTATCATTTATAACTCTGCAGGTTTGTGAATTGCAGTGCCCTGAAGCTCCATTTTACAAGTCGCTTTTTTGGGAGCCGGCCGCAAAAGCGCAGGATGGCTTCAGGCCCTGTTCTGGTTCCGGGGGGCAGGCTGAGCCTGTGGTTAATTCTTCTTCCTGATGGGAAAATAGAGTGACCTGTGCCTGTCCCAACACCAAGAGCTAGTCTCTCATTGGTTCCCCGTCTTCCCGTTCATCCTCAGGACAAATTGCAACCTGTACGGAACAGGAGGTTAAAGGTGCTGATGCTCCAAGTAGGGAGATTGCTAGTAAAGTGGCTGGAATGGAGAACCCGAGCACAAGGAGATGAGAAATGAGGTGCGTTTTAGAAACCTTTCCCCATCACACGGTGTACCATCTTCTGGGTTTCTCATGCATGTTTTCGATGTAGGAAGATGCCCTTGAACCTGGAGATTTGGGACCCATGCGATGGGTCGCACGCAGTATTACTTTAAAGGGTCTGCGTTTGCTCACCCAACCTCACCAAACCTCTCAGCCCCAAGAGTGTCCACCCTTATGTCTCATCCAGCTGTGGGTCTAGATATGGTCAATCCAGGTTGCATCACAGCCCCTGAACGAATTGTGAAAGAATTTCTCTCTCTTTCCCTGTCTTTGTTTCATGGGTTTTTAAAAGTAATTTCTTTTTATAATGGGGTTTAGCTGCTTTTCACGGCTGTGTTTAGGCCGCTTTACACCCACTTGACACACTAACAGAGAGATATCAATACATAGGTTTTAAGATTATTACTGGTCAGATATATTCTTGTGCGGTGAATCGGGCGTGTTGAGTCCAGTTCTCTGAGCAAGGAGTAGGTCTTTTCTATTCCATATTGGGTTTATGGAACGGTATCTGAGCTAATTTGAAACTCTTGTTTTATGTATCACCCCACCTCACCTTTCCCGTTAAGCAGCCATAGTGTGTTTTCTGCATGTGTGACTCTGTTCTGTTTTGTAATTCAGTTCAAGTGTAACGGTTTTTACATTCCCTCTATAAGTGACACCTTATGAGAAGTGTCCTTTTCTGTGTGACTTATTTCACTTAGAATCGTCTTACCTAAATCCACTCATCATGCTGCTACTAGCCTTATGACATTGATTTCATGGCTGAGTGATATTCCATTGTACATAAGGACCACAACTTTTTTATCCATTTTTCGCTTTCCTGGGATATTTAAGGTGGAAGGAAGTGGAGGTCCTTGTCAACAGAGCAGCCCTAAACTTTGGGGTGCTTGTGTCTTGCTGATTTTCAATTTTCCCGCTTTATCCCCCCATGCGTGGAAGTGCCCTATGCTCTCTAAGCTGTGTTTTTTAGATGTTTCAGGACACACCGTACACTTCTCCAGAGTGGCTGTTGGCAATTTACATCCCGCCCATCAGTGTAGCAAGGCTCCCATTTCTCCATGGCCTGTCCTGCATTTCTGGTTTTGACACTTTTTTCAGCATGGCCCTTTTGACCGATGGGAAGCGAGACTTCTTTGTCGCGCTGATTTGCCTTTCCAGGTTGCTTGGTTGGCGAAAAAGGGCGTATGCGTTTTTTCCTGAATATATTCAGGAAAAAACGCATACGCCCTTTTTGGCCAAGGGCATCATTGTCAACGTTTTGCCGCTTTTCATGTGCTTTAAAGGCGATTCGAATCTACCACCTGAAATCGGTTTCCTGCAATTCTGCCTTGATTTCAAATCCTCTTCTTTGCCTTCCCTCAATATATTTGTGGACGAGAGTTATCATTTATAACTCTGCAGGTTTGTGAATTGCAGTGCCCTGAAGCTCCATTTTACAAGTCGCTTTTTTGGGAGCCGGCCGCAAAAGCGCAGGATGGCTTCAGGCCCTGTTCTGGTTCCGGGGGGCAGGCTGAGCCTGTGGTTAATTCTTCTTCCTGATGGGAAAATAGAGTGACCTGTGCCTGTCCCAACACCAAGAGCTAGTCTCTCATTGGTTCCCCGTCTTCCCGTTCATCCTCAGGACAAATTGCAACCTGTACGGAACAGGAGGTTAAAGGTGCTGATGCTCCAAGTAGGGAGATTGCTAGTAAAGTGGCTGGAATGGCGAACCCGAGCACAAGGAGATGAGAAATGAGGTGCGTTTTAGAAACCTTTCCCCATCACACGGTGTACCATCTTCTGGGTTTCTCATGCATGTTTTCGATGTAGGAAGATGCCCTTGAACCTGGAGATTTGGGACCCATGCGATGGGTAGCACGCAGTATTACTTTAAAGGGTCTGCGTTTGCTCACCCAACCTCACCAAACCTCTCAGCCCCAAGAGTGTCCACCCTTATGTCTCATCCAGCTGTGGGTCTAGATATGGTCAATCCAGGTTGCATCACAGCCCCTGAACGAATTGTGTAAGAATTTCTCTCTCTTTCCCTGTCTTTGTTTCATGGGTTTTTAAAAGTAATTTCTTTTTATAATGGGGTTTAGCTGCTTTTCACGGCTGTGTTTAGGCCGCTTTACACCCACTTGACACACTAACAGAGAGCTATCAATACATAGGTTTTAAGATTATTACTGGTCAGATATATTCTTGTGCGGTGAATCGGGCGTGTTGAGTCCAGTTCTCTGAGCAAGGAGTAGGTCTTGTCTATTCCATATTGGGTTTATGGAACGGTATCTGAGCTAATTTGAAACTCTTGTTTTATGTATCACCCCACCTCACCTTTCCCGTTAAGCAGCCATAGTGTGTTTTCTGCATGTGTGACTCTGTTCTGTTTTGTAATTCAGTTCAAGTGTAACGGTTTTTACATTCGCTCTATAAGTGACACCTTATGAGAAGTGTCCTTTTCTGTGTGACTTATTTCACTTAGAATCGTCTTACCTAAATCCACTCATCATGCTGCTACTAGCCTTATGACATTGATTTCATGGCTGAGTGATATTCCATTGTACATAAGGACCACAACTTTTTTATCCATTTTTCGCTTTCCTGGGATATTTAAGGTGGAAGGAAGTGGAGGTCCTTGTCAACAGAGCAGCCCTAAACTTTGGGGTGCTTGTGTCTTGCTGATTTTCAATTTTCCCGCTTTATCCCCCCATGCGTGGAAGTGCCCTATGCTCTCTAAGCTGTGTTTTTTAGATGTTTCAGGACACACCGTACACTTCTCCAGAGTGGCTGTTGGCAATTTACATCCCGCCCATCAGTGTAGCAAGGCTCCCATTTCTCCATGGCCTGTCCTGCATTTCTGGTTTTGACACTTTTTTCAGCATGGCCCTTTTGACCGATGGGAAGCGAGACTTCTTTGTCGCGCTGATTTGCCTTTCCAGGTTGCTTGGTTGGCCAAAAAGGGCGTATGCGTTTTTTCCTGAATATATTCAGGAAAAAACGCATACGCCCTTTTTGGCCAAGGGCATCATTGTCAACGTTTTGCCGCTTTTCATGTGCTTTAAAGGCGATTCGAATCTACCTCCTGAAATCTGTTTCCTGCAATTCTGCCTTGATTTCAAATCCTCTTCTTTGCCTTCCCTCAATATATTTGTGGACGAGAGTTATCATTTATAACTCTGCAGGTTTGTGAATTGCAGTGCCCTGAAGCTCCATTTTACAAGTCGCTTTTTTGGGAGCCGGCCGCAAAAGCGCAGGATGGCTTCAGGCCCTGTTCTGGTTCCGGGGGGCAGGCTGAGCCTGTGGTTAATTCTTCTTCCTGATGGGAAAATAGAGTGACCTGTGCCTGTCCCAACACCAAGAGCTAGTCTCTCATTGGTTCCCCGTCTTCCCGTTCATCCTCAGGACAAATTGCAACCTGTACGGAACAGGAGGTTAAAGGTGCTGATGCTCCAAGTAGGGAGATTGCTAGTAAAGTGGCTGGAATGGAGAACCCGAGCACAAGGAGATGAGAAATGAGGTGCGTTTTAGAAACCTTTCCCCATCACACGGTGTACCATCTTCTGGGTTTCTCATGCATGTTTTCGATGTAGGAAGATGCCCTTGAACCTGGAGATTTGGGACCCATGCGATGGGTCGCACGCAGTATTACTTTAAAGGGTCTGCGTTTGCTCACCCAACCTCACCAAACCTCTCAGCCCCAAGAGTGTCCACCCTTATGTCTCATCCAGCTGTGGGTCTAGATATGGTCAATCCAGGTTGCATCACAGCCCCTGAACGAATTGTGTAAGAATTTCTCTCTCTTTCCCTGTCTTTGTTTCATGGGTTTTTAAAGGTAATTTCTTTTTTTAATGGGGTTTAGCTGCTTTTCACGGCTGTGTTTAGGCCGCTTTACACCCACTTGACACACTAACAGAGAGATATCAATACATAGGTTTTAAGATTATTACTGGTCAGATATATTCTTGTGCGGTGAATCGGGCGTGTTGAGTCCAGTTCTCTGAGCAAGGAGTAGGTCTTGTCTATTCCATATTGGGTTTATGGAACGGTATCTGAGCTAATTTGAAACTCTTGTTTTATGTATCACCCCACCTCACCTTTCCCGTTAAGCAGCCATAGTGTGTTTTCTGCATGTGTGACTCTGTTCTGTTTTGTAATTAAGTTCAAGTGTAACGGTTTTTACATTCCCTCTATAAGTGACACCTTATGAGAAGTGTCCTTTTCTGTGTGACTTATTTCACTTAGAATCGTCTTACCTAAATCCACTCATCATGCTGCTACTAGCCTTATGACATTGATTTCATGGCTGAGTGATATTCCATTGTACATAAGGACCACAACTTTTTTATCCATTTTTCGCTTTCCTGGGATATTTAAGGTGGAAGGAAGTGGAGGTCCTTCTCAACAGAGCAGCCCTAAACTTTGGGGTGCTTGTGTCTTGCTGATTTTCAATTTTCCCGCTTTATCCCCCCATGCGTGGAAGTGCCCTATGCTCTCTAAGCTGTGTTTTTTAGATGTTTCAGGACACACCGTACACTTCTCCAGAGTGGCTGTTGGCAATTTACATCCCGCCCATCAGTGTAGCAAGGCTCCCATTTCTCCATGGCCTGTCCTGCATTTCTGGTTTTGACACTTTTTTCAGCATGGCCCTTTTGACCGATGGGAAGCGAGACTTCTTTGTCGCGCTGATTTGCCTTTCCAGGTTGCTTGGTTGGCGAAAAAGGGCGTATGCGTTTTTTCCTGAATATATTCAGGAAAAAACGCATACGCCCTTTTTGGCCAAGGGCATCATTGTCAACGTTTTGCCGCTTTTCATGTGCTTTAAAGGCGATTCGAATCTACCTCCTGAAATCTGTTTCCTGCAATTCTGCCTTGATTTCAAATCCTCTTCTTTGCCTTCCCTCAATATATTTGTGGACGACAGTTATCATTTATAACTCTGCAGGTTTGTGAATTGCAGTGCCCTGAAGCTCCATTTTACAAGTCGCTTTTTTGGGAGCCGGCCGCAAAAGCGCAGGATGGCTTCAGGCCCTGTTCTGGTTCCGGGGGGCAGGCTGAGCCTGTGGTTAATTCTTCTTCCTGATGGGAAAATAGAGTGACCTGTGCTTGTCCCAACACCAAGAGCTAGTCTCCCATTGGTTCCCCGTCTTCCCGTTCATCCTCAGGACAAATTGCAACCTGTACGGAACAGGAGGTTAAAGGTGCTGATGCTCCAAGTAGGGAGATTGCTAGTAAAGTGGCTGGAATGGAGAACCCGAGCACAAGGAGATGAGAAATGAGGTGCGTTTTAGAAACCTTTCCCCATCACACGGTGTACCATCTTCTGGGTTTCTCATGCATGTTTTCGATGTAGGAAGATGCCCTTGAACCTGGAGATTTGGGACCCATGCGATGGGTCGCACGCAGTATTACTTTAAAGGGTCTGCGTTTGCTCACCCAACCTCACCAAACCTCTCAGCCCCAAGAGTGTCCACCCTTATGTCTCATCCAGCTGTGGGTCTAGATATGGTCAATCCAGGTTGCATCACAGCCCCTGAACGAATTGTGTAAGAATTTCTCTCTCTTTCCCTGTCTTTGTTTCATGGGTTTTTAAAAGTAATTTCTTTTTATAATGGGGTTTAGCTGCTTTTCACGGCTGTGTTTAGGCCGCTTTACACCCACTTGACACACTAACAGAGAGATATCAATACATAGGTTTTAAGATTATTACTGGTCAGATATATTCTTGTGCGGTGAATCGGGCGTGTTGAGTCCAGTTCTCTGAGCAAGGAGTAGGTCTTTTCTATTCCATATTGGGTTTATGGAACGGTATCTGAGCTAATTTGAAACTCTTGTTTTATGTATCACCCCACCTCACCTTTCCCGTTAAGCAGCCATAGTGTGTTTTCTGCATGTGTGACTCTGTTCTGTTTTGTAATTCAGTTCAAGTGTAACGGTTTTTACATTCCCTCTATAAGTGACACCTTATGAGAAGTGTCCTTTTCTGTGTGACTTATTTCACTTAGAATCGTCTTACCTAAATCCACTCATCATGCTGCTACTAGCCTTATGACATTGATTTCATGGCTGAGTGATATTCCATTGTACATAAGGACCACAACTTTTTTATCCATTTTTCGCTTTCCTGGGATATTTAAGGTGGAAGGAAGTGGAGGTCCTTGTCAACAGAGCAGCCCTAAACTTTGGGGTGCTTGTGTCTTGCTGATTTTCAATTTTCCCGCTTTATCCCCCCATGCGTGGAAGTGCCCTATGCTCTCTAAGCTGTGTTTTTTAGATGTTTCAGGACACACCGTACACTTCTCCAGAGTGGCTGTTGGCAATTTACATCCCGCCCATCAGTGTAGCAAGGCTCCCATTTCTCCATGGCCTGTCCTGCATTTCTGGTTTTGACACTTTTTTCAGCATGGCCCTTTTGACCGATGGGAAGCGAGACTTCTTTGTCGCGCTGATTTGCCTTTCCAGGTTGCTTGGTTGGCGAAAAAGGGCGTATGCGTTTTTTCCTGAATATATTCAGGAAAAAACGCATACGCCCTTTTTGGCCAAGGGCATCATTGTCAACGTTTTGCCGCTTTTCATGTGCTTTAAAGGCGATTCGAATCTACCACCTGAAATCTGTTTCCTGCAATTCTGCCTTGATTTCAAATCCTCTTCTTTGCCTTCCCTCAATATATTTGTGGACGAGAGTTATCATTTATAACTCTGCAGGTTTGTGAATTGCAGTGCCCTGAAGCTCCATTTTACAAGTCGCTTTTTTGGGAGCCGGCCGCAAAAGCGCAGGATGGCTTCAGGCCCTCTTCTGGTTCCGGGGGGCAGGCTGAGCCTGTGGTTAATTCTTCTTCCTGATGGGAAAATAGAGTGACCTGTGCCTGTCCCAACACCAAGAGCTAGTCTCTCATTGGTTCCCCGTCTTCCCGTTCATCCTCAGGACAAATTGCAACCTGTACGGAACAGGAGGTTAAAGGTGCTGATGCTCCAAGTAGGGAGATTGCTAGTAAAGTGGCTGGAATGGAGAACCCGAGCACAAGGAGATGAGAAATGAGGTGCGTTTTAGAAACCTTTCCCCATCACACGGTGTACCATCTTCTGGGTTTCTCATGCATGTTTTCGATGTAGGAAGATGCCCTTGAACCTGGAGATTTGGGACCCATGCGATGGGTCGCACGCAGTATTACTTTAAAGGGTCTGCGTTTGCTCACCCAACCTCACCAAACCTCTCAGCCCCAAGAGTGTCCACCCTTATGTCTCATCCAGCTGTGGGTCTAGATATGGTCAATCCAGGTTGCATCACAGCCCCTGAACGAATTGTGAAAGAATTTCTCTCTCTTTCCCTGTCTTTGTTTCATGGGTTTTTAAAAGTAATTTCTTTTTATAATGGGGTTTAGCTGCTTTTCACGGCTGTGTTTAGGCCGCTTTACACCCACTTGACACACTAACAGAGAGATATCAATACATAGGTTTTAAGATTATTACTGGTCAGATATATTCTTGTGCGGTGAATCGGGCGTGTTGAGTCCAGTTCTCTGAGCAAGGAGTAGGTCTTTTCTATTCCATATTGGGTTTATGGAACGGTATCTGAGCTAATTTGAAACTCTTGTTTTATGTATCACCCCACCTCACCTTTCCCGTTAAGCAGCCATAGTGTGTTTTCTGCATGTGTGACTCTGTTCTGTTTTGTAATTCAGTTCAAGTGTAACGGTTTTTACATTCGCTCTATAAGTGACACCTTATGAGAAGTGTCCTTTTCTGTGTGACTTATTTCACTTAGAATCGTCTTACCTAAATCCACTCATCATGCTGCTACTAGCCTTATGACATTGATTTCATGGCTGAGTGATATTCCATTGTACATAAGGACCACAACTTTTTTATCCATTTTTCGCTTTCCTGGGATATTTAAGGTGGAAGGAAGTGGAGGTCCTTGTCAACAGAGCAGCCCTAAACTTTGGGGTGCTTGTGTCTTGCTGATTTTCAATTTTCCCGCTTTATCCCCCCATGCGTGGAAGTGCCCTATGCTCTCTAAGCTGTGTTTTTTAGATGTTTCAGGACACACCGTACACTTCTCCAGAGTGGCTGTTGGCAATTTACATCCCGCCCATCAGTGTAGCAAGGCTCCCATTTCTCCATGGCCTGTCCTGCATTTCTGGTTTTGACACTTTTTTCAGCATGGCCCTTTTGACCGATGGGAAGCGAGACTTCTTTGTCGCGCTGATTTGCCTTTCCAGGTTGCTTGGTTGGCCAAAAAGGGCGTATGCGTTTTTTCCTGAATATATTCAGGAAAAAACGCATACGCCCTTTTTGGCCAAGGGCATCATTGTCAACGTTTTGCCGCTTTTCATGTGCTTTAAAGGCGATTCGAATCTACCACCTGAAATCTGTTTCCTGCAATTCTGCCTTGATTTCAAATCCTCTTCTTTGCCTTCCCTCAATATATTTGTGGACGAGAGTTATCATTTATAACTCTGCAGGTTTGTGAATTGCAGTGCCCTGAAGCTCCATTTTACAAGTCGCTTTTTTGGGAGCCGGCCGCAAAAGCGCAGGATGGCTTCAGGCCCTGTTCTGGTTCCGGGGGGCAGGCTGAGCCTGTGGTTAATTCTTCTTCCTGATGGGAAAATAGAGTGACCTGTGCCTGTCCCAACACCAAGAGCTAGTCTCTCATTGGTTCCCCGTCTTCCCGTTCATCCTCAGGACAAATTGCAACCTGTACGGAACAGGAGGTTAAAGGTGCTGATGCTCCAAGTAGGGAGATTGCTAGTAAAGTGGCTGGAATGGAGAACCCGAGCACAAGGAGATGAGAAATGAGGTGCGTTTTAGAAACCTTTCCCCATCACACGGTGTACCATCTTCTGGGTTTCTCATGCATGTTTTCGATGTAGGAAGATGCCCTTGAACCTGGAGATTTGGGACCCATGCGATGGGTCGCACGCAGTATTACTTTAAAGGGTCTGCGTTTGCTCACCCAACCTCACCAAACCTCTCAGCCCCAAGAGTGTCCACCCTTATGTCTCATCCAGCTGTGGGTCTAGATATGGTCAATCCAGGTTGCATCACAGCCCCTGAACGAATTGTGAAAGAATTTCTCTCTCTTTCCCTGTCTTTGTTTCATGGGTTTTTAAAAGTAATTTCTTTTTATAATGGGGTTTAGCTGCTTTTCACGGCTGTGTTTAGGCCGCTTTACACCCACTTGACACACTAACAGAGAGATATCAATACATAGGTTTTAAGATTATTACTGGTCAGATATATTCTTGTGCGGTGAATCGGGCGTGTTGAGTCCAGTTCTCTGAGCAAGGAGTAGGTCTTTTCTATTCCATATTGGGTTTATGGAACGGTATCTGAGCTAATTTGAAACTCTTGTTTTATGTATCACCCCACCTCACCTTTCCCGTTAAGCAGCCATAGTGTGTTTTCTGCATGTGTGACTCTGTTCTGTTTTGTAATTCAGTTCAAGTGTAACGGTTTTTACATTCCCTCTATAAGTGACACCTTATGAGAAGTGTCCTTTTCTGTGTGACTTATTTCACTTAGAATCGTCTTACCTAAATCCACTCATCATGCTGCTACTAGCCTTATGACATTGATTTCATGGCTGAGTGATATTCCATTGTACATAAGGACCACAACTTTTTTATCCATTTTTCGCTTTCCTGGGATATTTAAGGTGGAAGGAAGTGGAGGTCCTTGTCAACAGAGCAGCCCTAAACTTTGGGGTGCTTGTGTCTTGCTGATTTTCAATTTTCCCGCTTTATCCCCCCATGCGTGGAAGTGCCCTATGCTCTCTAAGCTGTGTTTTTTAGATGTTTCAGGACACACCGTACACTTCTCCAGAGTGGCTGTTGGCAATTTACATCCCGCCCATCAGTGTAGCAAGGCTCCCATTTCTCCATGGCCTGTCCTGCATTTCTGGTTTTGACACTTTTTTCAGCATGGCCCTTTTGACCGATGGGAAGCGAGACTTCTTTGTCGCGCTGATTTGCCTTTCCAGGTTGCTTGGTTGGCGAAAAAGGGCGTATGCGTTTTTTCCTGAATATATTCAGGAAAAAACGCATACGCCCTTTTTGGCCAAGGGCATCATTGTCAACGTTTTGCCGCTTTTCATGTGCTTTAAAGGCGATTCGAATCTACCACCTGAAATCGGTTTCCTGCAATTCTGCCTTGATTTCAAATCCTCTTCTTTGCCTTCCCTCAATATATTTGTGGACGAGAGTTATCATTTATAACTCTGCAGGTTTGTGAATTGCAGTGCCCTGAAGCTCCATTTTACAAGTCGCTTTTTTGGGAGCCGGCCGCAAAAGCGCAGGATGGCTTCAGGCCCTGTTCTGGTTCCGGGGGGCAGGCTGAGCCTGTGGTTAATTCTTCTTCCTGATGGGAAAATAGAGTGACCTGTGCCTGTCCCAACACCAAGAGCTAGTCTCTCATTGGTTCCCCGTCTTCCCGTTCATCCTCAGGACAAATTGCAACCTGTACGGAACAGGAGGTTAAAGGTGCTGATGCTCCAAGTAGGGAGATTGCTAGTAAAGTGGCTGGAATGGCGAACCCGAGCACAAGGAGATGAGAAATGAGGTGCGTTTTAGAAACCTTTCCCCATCACACGGTGTACCATCTTCTGGGTTTCTCATGCATGTTTTCGATGTAGGAAGATGCCCTTGAACCTGGAGATTTGGGACCCATGCGATGGGTAGCACGCAGTATTACTTTAAAGGGTCTGCGTTTGCTCACCCAACCTCACCAAACCTCTCAGCCCCAAGAGTGTCCACCCTTATGTCTCATCCAGCTGTGGGTCTAGATATGGTCAATCCAGGTTGCATCACAGCCCCTGAACGAATTGTGTAAGAATTTCTCTCTCTTTCCCTGTCTTTGTTTCATGGGTTTTTAAAAGTAATTTCTTTTTATAATGGGGTTTAGCTGCTTTTCACGGCTGTGTTTAGGCCGCTTTACACCCACTTGACACACTAACAGAGAGCTATCAATACATAGGTTTTAAGATTATTACTGGTCAGATATATTCTTGTGCGGTGAATCGGGCGTGTTGAGTCCAGTTCTCTGAGCAAGGAGTAGGTCTTGTCTATTCCATATTGGGTTTATGGAACGGTATCTGAGCTAATTTGAAACTCTTGTTTTATGTATCACCCCACCTCACCTTTCCCGTTAAGCAGCCATAGTGTGTTTTCTGCATGTGTGACTCTGTTCTGTTTTGTAATTCAGTTCAAGTGTAACGGTTTTTACATTCGCTCTATAAGTGACACCTTATGAGAAGTGTCCTTTTCTGTGTGACTTATTTCACTTAGAATCGTCTTACCTAAATCCACTCATCATGCTGCTACTAGCCTTATGACATTGATTTCATGGCTGAGTGATATTCCATTGTACATAAGGACCACAACTTTTTTATCCATTTTTCGCTTTCCTGGGATATTTAAGGTGGAAGGAAGTGGAGGTCCTTGTCAACAGAGCAGCCCTAAACTTTGGGGTGCTTGTGTCTTGCTGATTTTCAATTTTCCCGCTTTATCCCCCCATGCGTGGAAGTGCCCTATGCTCTCTAAGCTGTGTTTTTTAGATGTTTCAGGACACACCGTACACTTCTCCAGAGTGGCTGTTGGCAATTTACATCCCGCCCATCAGTGTAGCAAGGCTCCCATTTCTCCATGGCCTGTCCTGCATTTCTGGTTTTGACACTTTTTTCAGCATGGCCCTTTTGACCGATGGGAAGCGAGACTTCTTTGTCGCGCTGATTTGCCTTTCCAGGTTGCTTGGTTGGCCAAAAAGGGCGTATGCGTTTTTTCCTGAATATATTCAGGAAAAAACGCATACGCCCTTTTTGGCCAAGGGCATCATTGTCAACGTTTTGCCGCTTTTCATGTGCTTTAAAGGCGATTCGAATCTACCTCCTGAAATCTGTTTCCTGCAATTCTGCCTTGATTTCAAATCCTCTTCTTTGCCTTCCCTCAATATATTTGTGGACGAGAGTTATCATTTATAACTCTGCAGGTTTGTGAATTGCAGTGCCCTGAAGCTCCATTTTACAAGTCGCTTTTTTGGGAGCCGGCCGCAAAAGCGCAGGATGGCTTCAGGCCCTGTTCTGGTTCCGGGGGGCAGGCTGAGCCTGTGGTTAATTCTTCTTCCTGATGGGAAAATAGAGTGACCTGTGCCTGTCCCAACACCAAGAGCTAGTCTCTCATTGGTTCCCCGTCTTCCCGTTCATCCTCAGGACAAATTGCAACCTGTACGGAACAGGAGGTTAAAGGTGCTGATGCTCCAAGTAGGGAGATTGCTAGTAAAGTGGCTGGAATGGAGAACCCGAGCACAAGGAGATGAGAAATGAGGTGCGTTTTAGAAACCTTTCCCCATCACACGGTGTACCATCTTCTGGGTTTCTCATGCATGTTTTCGATGTAGGAAGATGCCCTTGAACCTGGAGATTTGGGACCCATGCGATGGGTCGCACGCAGTATTACTTTAAAGGGTCTGCGTTTGCTCACCCAACCTCACCAAACCTCTCAGCCCCAAGAGTGTCCACCCTTATGTCTCATCCAGCTGTGGGTCTAGATATGGTCAATCCAGGTTGCATCACAGCCCCTGAACGAATTGTGTAAGAATTTCTCTCTCTTTCCCTGTCTTTGTTTCATGGGTTTTTAAAGGTAATTTCTTTTTTTAATGGGGTTTAGCTGCTTTTCACGGCTGTGTTTAGGCCGCTTTACACCCACTTGACACACTAACAGAGAGATATCAATACATAGGTTTTAAGATTATTACTGGTCAGATATATTCTTGTGCGGTGAATCGGGCGTGTTGAGTCCAGTTCTCTGAGCAAGGAGTAGGTCTTGTCTATTCCATATTGGGTTTATGGAACGGTATCTGAGCTAATTTGAAACTCTTGTTTTATGTATCACCCCACCTCACCTTTCCCGTTAAGCAGCCATAGTGTGTTTTCTGCATGTGTGACTCTGTTCTGTTTTGTAATTAAGTTCAAGTGTAACGGTTTTTACATTCCCTCTATAAGTGACACCTTATGAGAAGTGTCCTTTTCTGTGTGACTTATTTCACTTAGAATCGTCTTACCTAAATCCACTCATCATGCTGCTACTAGCCTTATGACATTGATTTCATGGCTGAGTGATATTCCATTGTACATAAGGACCACAACTTTTTTATCCATTTTTCGCTTTCCTGGGATATTTAAGGTGGAAGGAAGTGGAGGTCCTTCTCAACAGAGCAGCCCTAAACTTTGGGGTGCTTGTGTCTTGCTGATTTTCAATTTTCCCGCTTTATCCCCCCATGCGTGGAAGTGCCCTATGCTCTCTAAGCTGTGTTTTTTAGATGTTTCAGGACACACCGTACACTTCTCCAGAGTGGCTGTTGGCAATTTACATCCCGCCCATCAGTGTAGCAAGGCTCCCATTTCTCCATGGCCTGTCCTGCATTTCTGGTTTTGACACTTTTTTCAGCATGGCCCTTTTGACCGATGGGAAGCGAGACTTCTTTGTCGCGCTGATTTGCCTTTCCAGGTTGCTTGGTTGGCGAAAAAGGGCGTATGCGTTTTTTCCTGAATATATTCAGGAAAAAACGCATACGCCCTTTTTGGCCAAGGGCATCATTGTCAACGTTTTGCCGCTTTTCATGTGCTTTAAAGGCGATTCGAATCTACCTCCTGAAATCTGTTTCCTGCAATTCTGCCTTGATTTCAAATCCTCTTCTTTGCCTTCCCTCAATATATTTGTGGACGACAGTTATCATTTATAACTCTGCAGGTTTGTGAATTGCAGTGCCCTGAAGCTCCATTTTACAAGTCGCTTTTTTGGGAGCCGGCCGCAAAAGCGCAGGATGGCTTCAGGCCCTGTTCTGGTTCCGGGGGGCAGGCTGAGCCTGTGGTTAATTCTTCTTCCTGATGGGAAAATAGAGTGACCTGTGCTTGTCCCAACACCAAGAGCTAGTCTCCCATTGGTTCCCCGTCTTCCCGTTCATCCTCAGGACAAATTGCAACCTGTACGGAACAGGAGGTTAAAGGTGCTGATGCTCCAAGTAGGGAGATTGCTAGTAAAGTGGCTGGAATGGCGAACCCGAGCACAAGGAGATGAGAAATGAGGTGCGTTTTAGAAACCTTTCCCCATCACACGGTGTACCATCTTCTGGGTTTCTCATGCATGTTTTCGATGTAGGAAGATGCCCTTGAACCTGGAGATTTGGGACCCATGCGATGGGTCGCACGCAGTATTACTTTAAAGGGTCTGCGTTTGCTCACCCAACCTCACCAAACCTCTCAGCCCCAAGAGTGTCCACCCTTATGTCTCATCCAGCTGTGGGTCTAGATATGGTCAATCCAGGTTGCATCACAGCCCCTGAACGAATTGTGTAAGAATTTCTCTCTCTTTCCCTGTCTTTGTTTCATGGGTTTTTAAAAGTAATTTCTTTTTATAATGGGGTTTAGCTGCTTTTCACGGCTGTGTTTAGGCCGCTTTACACCCACTTGACACACTAACAGAGAGATATCAATACATAGGTTTTAAGATTATTACTGGTCAGATATATTCTTGTGCGGTGAATCGGGCGTGTTGAGTCCAGTTCTCTGAGCAAGGAGTAGGTCTTGTCTATTCCATATTGGGTTTATGGAACGGTATCTGAGCTAATTTGAAACTCTTGTTTTATGTATCACCCCACCTCACCTTTCCCGTTAAGCAGCCATAGTGTGTTTTCTGCATGTGTGACTCTGTTCTGTTTTGTAATTCAGTTCAAGTGTAACGGTTTTTACATTCCCTCTATAAGTGACACCTTATGAGAAGTGTCCTTTTCTGTGTGACTTATTTCACTTAGAATCGTCTTACCTAAATCCACTCATCATGCTGCTACTAGCCTTATGACATTGATTTCATGGCTGAGTGATATTCCATTGTACATAAGGACCACAACTTTTTTATCCATTTTTCGCTTTCCTGGGATATTTAAGGTGGAAGGAAGTGGAGGTCCTTGTCAACAGAGCAGCCCTAAACTTTGGGGTGCTTGTGTCTTGCTGATTTTCAATTTTCCCGCTTTATCCCCCCATGCGTGGAAGTGCCCTATGCTCTCTAAGCTGTGTTTTTTAGATGTTTCAGGACACACCGTACACTTCTCCAGAGTGGCTGTTGGCAATTTACATCCCGCCCATCAGTGTAGCAAGGCTCCCATTTCTCCATGGCCTGTCCTGCATTTCTGGTTTTGACACTTTTTTCAGCATGGCCCTTTTGACCGATGGGAAGCGAGACTTCTTTGTCGCGCTGATTTGCCTTTCCAGGTTGCTTGGTTGGCGAAAAAGGGCGTATGCGTTTTTTCCTGAATATATTCAGGAAAAAACGCATACGCCCTTTTTGGCCAAGGGCATCATTGTCAACGTTTTGCCGCTTTTCATGTGCTTTAAAGGCGATTCGAATCTACCTCCTGAAATCTGTTTCCTGCAATTCTGCCTTGATTTCAAATCCTCTTCTTTGCCTTCCCTCAATATATTTGTGGACGAGAGTTATCATTTATAACTCTGCAGGTTTGTGAATTGCAGTGCCCTGAAGCTCCATTTTACAAGTCGCTTTTTTGGGAGCCGGCCGCAAAAGCGCAGGATGGCTTCAGGCCCTCTTCTGGTTCCGGGGGGCAGGCTGAGCCTGTGGTTAATTCTTCTTCCTGATGGGAAAATAGAGTGACCTGTGCCTGTCCCAACACCAAGAGCTAGTCTCTCATTGGTTCCCCGTCTTCCCGTTCATCCTCAGGACAAATTGCAACCTGTACGGAACAGGAGGTTAAAGGTGCTGATGCTCCAAGTAGGGAGATTGCTAGTAAAGTGGCTGGAATGGAGAACCCGAGCACAAGGAGATGAGAAATGAGGTGCGTTTTAGAAACCTTTCCCCATCACACGGTGTACCATCTTCTGGGTTTCTCATGCATGTTTTCGATGTAGGAAGATGCCCTTGAACCTGGAGATTTGGGACCCATGCGATGGGTCGCACGCAGTATTACTTTAAAGGGTCTGCGTTTGCTCACCCAACCTCACCAAACCTCTCAGCCCCAAGAGTGTCCACCCTTATGTCTCATCCAGCTGTGGGTCTAGATATGGTCAATCCAGGTTGCATCACAGCCCCTGAACGAATTGTGAAAGAATTTCTCTCTCTTTCCCTGTCTTTGTTTCATGGGTTTTTAAAAGTAATTTCTTTTTATAATGGGGTTTAGCTGCTTTTCACGGCTGTGTTTAGGCCGCTTTACACCCACTTGACACACTAACAGAGAGATATCAATACATAGGTTTTAAGATTATTACTGGTCAGATATATTCTTGTGCGGTGAATCGGGCGTGTTGAGTCCAGTTCTCTGAGCAAGGAGTAGGTCTTGTCTATTCCATATTGGGTTTATGGAACGGTATCTGAGCTAATTTGAAACTCTTGTTTTATGTATCACCCCACCTCACCTTTCCCGTTAAGCAGCCATAGTGTGTTTTCTGCATGTGTGACTCTGTTCTGTTTTGTAATTCAGTTCAAGTGTAACGGTTTTTACATTCCCTCTATAAGTGACACCTTATGAGAAGTGTCCTTTTCTGTGTGACTTATTTCACTTAGAATCGTCTTACCTAAATCCACTCATCATGCTGCTACTAGCCTTATGACATTGATTTCATGGCTGAGTGATATTCCATTGTACATAAGGACCACAACTTTTTTATCCATTTTTCGCTTTCCTGGGATATTTAAGGTGGAAGGAAGTGGAGGTCCTTGTCAACAGAGCAGCCCTAAACTTTGGGGTGCTTGTGTCTTGCTGATTTTCAATTTTCCCGCTTTATCCCCCCATGCGTGGAAGTGCCCTATGCTCTCTAAGCTGTGTTTTTTAGATGTTTCAGGACACACCGTACACTTCTCCAGAGTGGCTGTTGGCAATTTACATCCCGCCCATCAGTGTAGCAAGGCTCCCATTTCTCCATGGCCTGTCCTGCATTTCTGGTTTTGACACTTTTTTCAGCATGGCCCTTTTGACCGATGGGAAGCGAGACTTCTTTGTCGCGCTGATTTGCCTTTCCAGGTTGCTTGGTTGGCCAAAAAGGGCGTATGCGTTTTTTCCTGAATATATTCAGGAAAAAACGCATACGCCCTTTTTGGCCAAGGGCATCATTGTCAACGTTTTGCCGCTTTTCATGTGCTTTAAAGGCGATTCGAATCTACCTCCTGAAATCGGTTTCCTGCAATTCTGCCTTGATTTCAAATCCTCTTCTTTGCCTTCCCTCAATATATTTGTGGACGAGAGTTATCATTTATAACTCTGCAGGTTTGTGAATTGCAGTGCCCTGAAGCTCCATTTTACAAGTCGCTTTTTTGGGAGCCGGCCGCAAAAGCGCAGGATGGCTTCAGGCCCTGTTCTGGTTCCGGGGGGCAGGCTGAGCCTGTGGTTAATTCTTCTTCCTGATGGGAAAATAGAGTGACCTGTGCCTGTCCCAACACCAAGAGCTAGTCTCTCATTGGTTCCCCGTCTTCCCGTTCATCCTCAGGACAAATTGCAACCTGTACGGAACAGGAGGTTAAAGGTGCTGATGCTCCAAGTAGGGAGATTGCTAGTAAAGTGGCTGGAATGGAGAACCCGAGCACAAGGAGATGAGAAATGAGGTGCGTTTTAGAAACCTTTCCCCATCACACGGTGTACCATCTTCTGGGTTTCTCATGCATGTTTTCGATGTAGGAAGATGCCCTTGAACCTGGAGATTTGGGACCCATGCGATGGGTCGCACGCAGTATTACTTTAAAGGGTCTGCGTTTGCTCACCCAACCTCACCAAACCTCTCAGCCCCAAGAGTGTCCACCCTTATGTCTCATCCAGCTGTGGGTCTAGATATGGTCAATCCAGGTTGCATCACAGCCCCTGAACGAATTGTGTAAGAATTTCTCTCTCTTTCCCTGTCTTTGTTTCATGGGTTTTTAAAAGTAATTTCTTTTTATAATGGGGTTTAGCTGCTTTTCACGGCTGTGTTTAGGCCGCTTTACACCCACTTGACACACTAACAGAGAGCTATCAATACATAGGTTTTAAGATTATTACTGGTCAGATATATTCTTGTGCGGTGAATCGGGCGTGTTGAGTCCAGTTCTCTGAGCAAGGAGTAGGTCTTGTCTATTCCATATTGGGTTTATGGAACGGTATCTGAGCTAATTTGAAACTCTTGTTTTATGTATCACCCCACCTCACCTTTCCCGTTAAGCAGCCATAGTGTGTTTTCTGCATGTGTGACTCTGTTCTGTTTTGTAATTCAGTTCAAGTGTAACGGTTTTTACATTCGCTCTATAAGTGACACCTTATGAGAAGTGTCCTTTTCTGTGTGACTTATTTCACTTAGAATCGTCTTACCTAAATCCACTCATCATGCTGCTACTAGCCTTATGACATTGATTTCATGGCTGAGTGATATTCCATTGTACATAAGGACCACAACTTTTTTATCCATTTTTCGCTTTCCTGGGATATTTAAGGTGGAAGGAAGTGGAGGTCCTTGTCAACAGAGCAGCCCTAAACTTTGGGGTGCTTGTGTCTTGCTGATTTTCAATTTTCCCGCTTTATCCCCCCATGCGTGGAAGTGCCCTATGCTCTCTAAGCTGTGTTTTTTAGATGTTTCAGGACACACCGTACACTTCTCCAGAGTGGCTGTTGGCAATTTACATCCCGCCCATCAGTGTAGCAAGGCTCCCATTTCTCCATGGCCTGTCCTGCATTTCTGGTTTTGACACTTTTTTCAGCATGGCCCTTTTGACCGATGGGAAGCGAGACTTCTTTGTCGCGCTGATTTGCCTTTCCAGGTTGCTTGGTTGGCCAAAAAGGGCGTATGCGTTTTTTCCTGAATATATTCAGGAAAAAACGCATACGCCCTTTTTGGCCAAGGGCATCATTGTCAACGTTTTGCCGCTTTTCATGTGCTTTAAAGGCGATTCGAATCTACCTCCTGAAATCTGTTTCCTGCAATTCTGCCTTGATTTCAAATCCTCTTCTTTGCCTTCCCTCAATATATTTGTGGACGAGAGTTATCATTTATAACTCTGCAGGTTTGTGAATTGCAGTGCCCTGAAGCTCCATTTTACAAGTCGCTTTTTTGGGAGCCGGCCGCAAAAGCGCAGGATGGCTTCAGGCCCTGTTCTGGTTCCGGGGGGCAGGCTGAGCCTGTGGTTAATTCTTCTTCCTGATGGGAAAATAGAGTGACCTGTGCCTGTCCCAACACCAAGAGCTAGTCTCTCATTGGTTCCCCGTCTTCCCGTTCATCCTCAGGACAAATTGCAACCTGTACGGAACAGGAGGTTAAAGGTGCTGATGCTCCAAGTAGGGAGATTGCTAGTAAAGTGGCTGGAATGGCGAACCCGAGCACAAGGAGATGAGAAATGAGGTGCGTTTTAGAAACCTTTCCCCATCACACGGTGTACCATCTTCTGGGTTTCTCATGCATGTTTTCGATGTAGGAAGATGCCCTTGAACCTGGAGATTTGGGACCCATGCGATGGGTAGCACGCAGTATTACTTTAAAGGGTCTGCGTTTGCTCACCCAACCTCACCAAACCTCTCAGCCCCAAGAGTGTCCACCCTTATGTCTCATCCAGCTGTGGGTCTAGATATGGTCAATCCAGGTTGCATCACAGCCCCTGAACGAATTGTGTAAGAATTTCTCTCTCTTTCCCTGTCTTTGTTTCATGGGTTTTTAAAAGTAATTTATTTTTATAATGGGGTTTAGCTGCTTTTCACGGCTGTGTTTAGGCCGCTTTACACCCACTTGACACACTAACAGAGAGCTATCAATACATAGGTTTTAAGATTATTACTGGTCAGATATATTCTTGTGCGGTGAATCGGGCGTGTTGAGTCCAGTTCTCTGAGCAAGGAGTAGGTCTTGTCTATTCCATATTGGGTTTATGGAACGGTATCTGAGCTAATTTGAAACTCTTGTTTTATGTATCACCCCACCTCACCTTTCCGGTTAAGCAGCC